>NW_028227676.1:0-93985 GCF_978045245.1 Mus caroli | reverse complement strand
ATGGAATATGGTTAGAAACCCTTTAAAAGTCGGAAAAAGAGAAAATCACACTGTAGGATTTGGAATATGATGAGAAAACCTGAAAAAGACAAAAAATGAGAAAATCACACTGTAGTACCTGGAATATTGTGAGGAAACACTGAAAAAGTCTAAAAATGAGAATATCACACTCTAGGACTTGGAATATGGTGAGAAACCCTGAAAAAGTCGCAAATTAGAAAATGCCAGTGTAGGACCTGGAATATGTTGAGAAAACCTGAAATATTCAAAAAATGACAAAATGACAATGTAGAACCTGGAATAAGGTAAGAAACCCCGAAAATTTTAAAAAAAGAGAAAATCACACTATAGGACCTGAAATATGGTGAGAAACACTGAAAAAGTCAAAAAATGAGAATATCACACTCTAGGACTTGGAATATGGTGAGAAACCCTGAAAAAGTCAAAACATGAGAAATTCATGCAGTAGGACCCAGAATATGGTGAGAAACCCTGAAAGAAGTCGGAAAATGAGAAAATCACGCAGTAGGACATGGAAGCTAGTGAGAAACCCTGAAAAAGACGAAAAATGAGAAAAACACACTGTAGGACCTGGAATATGGTGAGAAACACTGAAAAATTCAATAAATGAGAAAATCACACAGTAGGACCTGAAATATGGAAAGAAACCATGAAAGAGTCGAAATATAAGAAAATCAAACTTGAAGTACCTGCAATATGGTGAGAAACCCTGAAAAAGTCGAAAAATGAAAAAATCACACTGTAGGATTTGGAATATGATGAGAAACCATGAAAAAGTCAAAAATGAGAAAAATATACTGTAGGAGTTGGAATGTGGTGAGAAAACCTGAAAAAGTCGAAGAATAAGAAAATCACACAAGTAGGACCTCCAATATGGTGAGAAACCCTGAAAAAGTCGAAAAATGAGACAATTACAGACTAGGACATGGAATATGGTTAGAAACCCTTTAAAAGTCGGAAAAAGAGAAAATCACACTGTAGGATTTGGAATATGATGAGAAAACCTGAAAAAGACAAAAAATGAGAAAATCACACTGTAGTACCTGGAATATTGTGAGAAAACACTGAAAAAGTCTAAAAATGAGAAAATCACACAGTAGGACTTGGAATATGGTGAGAAACCCTGAAACAGTCGAAAAATTACAAACTTGTAGTACCTGCAATATGGTGAGAAAACCTGAAAAAGTCGAAAAATGAGAAAATCATACTGTAGGACCTGCAATAGTGTGAGAAATTCTGAAAAAGTCAAAAAATGAGAAAATCACACTGTAGGACTTGGAATATGATGAGAAAACCTGAAAAAATCTAAAAATGAGAAAATCACACTGTAGGAGCTGGAATATGGTGAGAAACCCTGAAAAGTCAAAAAAAGAGAAAAATCACACTGTAGGACCTGGAATATGGTGAGAAAACATGAAAAAGTCAAAAAAGGAGAATATCACACTCTAGGACTTGGAATATGATGAGAAAACCTGAAAAAGTCCAAAAATGAGAAAATCACACTGTAGGACTTGGAATATGGTGAGAAACCCTGAAAAAGTCAAAAAATGAGAAAAATCACACTGTAGTACATGGAATATGGTGAGAAACTCTGAAAAAGTCAAAAAATGAGAAAATCACCCTGTAGGACTTGGAATATGGTGAGAAAAGCTGAAAAAGTCAAAAAATGAGAAAAATCACACTGTAGTACATGGAATATGGTGAGAAACTCTGAAAAAGTCGCAAATTAGAAAATGCCAGTGTAGGACCTGGAATATGTTGAGAAAACCTGAAATATTCAAAAAATGACAAAATGACAATGTAGAACCTGGAATAAGGTAAGATACCCCGAAAATTTTAAAAAAAGAGAAAATCACACTATAGGACCTGGAATATGGTGAGAAACACTGAAAAAGTCAAAAAATGAGAATATCACACTCTAGGACTTGGAATATGGTGAGAAACCCTGAAAAAGTCAAAACATGAGAAATTCATGCAGTAGGACCCAGAATATGGTGAGAAACCCTGAAAAATTCGAAAAAAGCAAAAATCACACTCTAGGACTTGGAATGTGATGAGAAACCCTGAAAAAGTAAAAAAATGAGAAAATTACACTGTACTACCTGGAATATGGTGAGAAACACTAAAAAAGTATTAAAATGAGAAAATCACACAGTAGGACCTGGAATATGGTGAGAAACTCTGAAAAAGTCGAAAACATGAGAAAATCACGCAGTAGTACCAGGAATATTGTGAGAAACCCTGAAAAAGTCGAAAAATGAGAAAATCACACTGTAGGACCTGGAATATGGTGAGAAACTCTGAAAATGTCGAAAAATAAGAAATTCACACTTGTAGGACCTGCAATATGGTGAGAAACCCTGAAAAAGTCAAAAAATGAGAAAATCACACTGTAGGACTTGGAATAAAATGAGAAACCGTGAAAAAGACAAAAAATGACAAAAGTACACGGTAGGAGATGGAATATGGAGAGAAACCGTTAAAAAGTAGAAAAATAAGATATACACACTTGTAGGACATGCAATATGGTGAGAGACGCTGAAAAAGTCTTAAAATGAGAAAATCACACTGTAGTACCTGGAATATGGTTAGAAACCCTGAAAAAGTCCAAAAATAAGAAATTCACACGTGTAGGACCTGCAATATGGTGAGAAACCCTGAAAAAGTCGAAAAATGAGAAAATCACACTGTAGGACTTGGAATAATATGAGACACCCTGAAAAAGTCAAAAAATGAGAAAATTTCACTGTAGGACTTGGAATAAGATGAGAAACCTGAAAAAGTTGAAAAATGAGAAAATCACAATGTAGAAGATGGAATATGGTGAGCAATCCTGAAAAAGTCAAAAAATGAGAAAATCACACTGTGGAACCTGGAATATGGTGAGAAACTCTGAAAAAGGCGAAAAATTGGAAAAATCACACTCTAGGAATTGGAATATGATGAGAAACCCTGAAAAAGTCAAAAATGAGAAAATCACACTGTAGTAGCTGGAATATGGTGAGAAACATTGAAAAAGTCTCAAAATGAGAAAATCACACAGTTGGACCTGCAATATGGTGAGAAACACTGAAACAGTCGAAAAATAAGAAAATCAAACTTGTAGTACCTGCAATATGGTGAGAAACCCTGAAAAATTCCAAAAATTAGAAAATCACACTGTAGGATTTAGAATATGATAAGAAACCGTGAAAAAAGTGAAAAAAATGAGAAAAATACACTGTAGAAGCTGGAATATGGTGATTAAACCCTGAAAAAGTTGAAAAATAAAAAAATCACACTTGTAGAACCTCCAATATGGTGAGAAACCCTGAAAAAGTCAAAAAATAAGAAAATCACACTGTAGGACCTGGAATATGTTCAAAAACCCTGAAAAAGTCTTAAAATGAGAAAATCACACTGTAGGACTTGGAATAAGATGAGAAACCCTAAAAAAGTCGAAAATGAGAAAAATACACTGAAGGAGTTGGAAAATGTTGAGAAACCCTGAAAAAGTCTTAAAATGAGAAAATCACACTGTAGGACCTGGAATATGGTGAGATACTCTGAAAAAGTCGAAAAAAGAGATAATCACACTCTAGGACTTGGAATATGATGAGAAACCCTGAAAAAGTCAAAAAATGAGAAAATCACATTATAGTACCTGGAATATGGTGAGAAACCCTGAAAAAGTCTAAAAATGAGAAAATCAAACCGTAGGACCTGGAATATGGTGAGAAACCCTGAAAGATCAAAAATAAGAAAATCAAACTTGTAGTACCTGCAATATGTTGAGAAACCCTGAAAAAGTCAAAAATTGAGAAAATCACAATATAGGACTTGGAATAAGATGAGAAACCGTGAAAAAGACAAAAAATGACAAAAACACACTGTAGGAGCTGGAATATGGTGAGAAACCCTAAAAAAGTCCAAAAATAAGAAATTCACACTTGTAGGACCTGCAATATGGTGAGAAACCCTGACAAAGTCGAAAAATGAGAAAATCACACTGTAGGACTTGGAATAAGATGAGACACACTGAAAAAATCAAAAAATGAGAAAATTTCACTGTAGGACTTGGAATAAGATGAGAAACCCTGAAAAAGTTGAAAAATGAGAAAATCACAATGTAGAAGATGGAATATGGTGAGCAATCCGAAAAAGTCAAAAAATGAGAAAATCACGCTGTAGGACCTGGAATATGGTGAGAAACTCTGAAAAAGTCGAAAAAAGAGAAAATCACACTTAGGACTTGGAATATGATGAGAAACCCTGAAAAAGTCAAAAAATGAGAAAATCAAACAGTAGGACCTGGAATATGGTGAGAAACCCTGAAAGATTGAAAAATAAGAAAATCAAACTTGTAGTACCTGCTATATGGTGAGAAACCCTGAAAAAGTCAAAAAATGAGAAAATCACAATATAGGACTTGGAATAAGATGAGAAACCGTGAAAAAGACAAAAAATGACAAAAACACACTGTGTGAGCTGGAATATGGTGAGAAACCCTGAAAAAGTCCAAAAATAAGAAATTCATACTTGTAGGACCTGCAATATGGTGAGAAACCCTGAAAAAGTCGAAAAATGAGAAAATCACACTGTAGGAGCTGGAATATGGTGAGAAACCCTGAAAAGTCAAAAAAAGAGAAAAATCACACTGTAGGACCTGGAATATGGTGAGAAAACATGAAAAAGTCAAAAAAGGAGAATATCACACTCTAGGACTTGGAATATGATGAGAAAACCTGAAAAAGTCCAAAAATGAGAAAATCACACTGTAGGACTTGGAATATGGTGAGAAACCCTGAAAAAGTCAAAAAATGAGAAAAATCACACTGTAGTATATGGAATATGGTGAGAAACTCTGAAAAAGTCAAAAAATGAGAAAATCACCCTGTAGGACTTGGAATATGGTGAGAAAAGCTGAAAAAGTCAAAAAATGAGAAAAATCACACTGTAGTACATGGAATATGGTGAGAAACTCAGAAAAAGTCGCAAATTAGAAAATGCCAGTGTAGGACATGGAATATGTTGAGAAAACCTGAAATATTCAAAAAATGACAAAATGACAATTTAGAACCTGGAATAAGGTAAGATACCCCGAAAATTTTAAAAAAAGAGAAAATCACACTATAGGACCTGGAATATGGTGAGAAACACTGAAAAAGTCAAAAATGAGAATATCACACTCTAGGACTTGGAATATGGTGAGAAACCCTGAAAAAGTCAAAACATGAGAAATTCATGCAGTAGGACCCAGAATATGGTGAGAAACCCTGAAAAATTCGAAAAAAGCAAAAATCACACTCTAGGACTTGGAATGTGATGAGAAACCCTGAAAAAGTAAAAAAATGAGAAAAATTACACTGTAGTACCTGGAATATGGTGAGAAACACTAAAAAAGTATTAAAATGAGAAAATCACACAGTAGGACCTGGAATATGGTGAGAAACTCTGAAAAAGTCGAAAACATGAGAAAATCACGCAGTAGTACCAGGAATATTGTGAGAAACCCTGAAAAAGTCGAAAAAAGAGAAAATCACACTATAGGACCTGGAATATGGTGAGAAACACTGAAAAAGTCAAAAAATGAGAATATCACACTCTAGGACTTGGAATATGGTGAGAAACCCTGAAAAAGTCAAAACATGAGAAATTCATGCAGTAGGACCCAGAATATGGTGAGAAACCCTGAAAAATTCGAAAAAAGCAAAAATCACACTCTAGGACTTGGAATGTGATGAGAAACCCTGAAAAAGTAAAAAAATGAGAAAATTACACTGTAGTACCTGGAATATGGTGAGAAACACTAAAAAAGTATTAAAATGAGAAAATCACACAGTAGGACCTGGAATATGGTGAGAAACTCTGAAAAAGTCGAAAACATGAGAAAATCACGCAGTAGTACCAGGAATATTGTGAGAAACCCTGAAAAAGTCGAAAAATGAGAAAATCACACTGTAGGACCTGGAATATGGTGAGAAACTCTGAAAATGTCGAAAAATAAGAAATTCACACTTGTAGGACCTGCAATATGGTGAGAAACCCTGAAAAAGTCAAAAAATGAGAAAATCACACTGTAGGACTTGGAATAAAATGAGAAACCGTGAAAAAGACAAAAAATGACAAAAGTACACGGTAGGAGATGGAATATGGAGAGAAACCGTTAAAAAGTAGAAAAATAAGATATACACACTTGTAGGACATGCAATATGGTGAGAGACGCTGAAAAAGTCTTAAAATGAGAAAATCACACTGTAGTACCTGGAATATGGTTAGAAACCCTGAAAAAGTCGAAAAATGAGAAAATCATGCACTAGGACCCAGAATATGAAGAGAAACACAGAAAAAGTCTTAAAATGAGAAAAACACACTGTAGGACCTGGAATATGGTAAGAAACCCTGAAAATGTCGAAAAATGAGAAAATGACACTGTAGGAGCTGGAATATGGTGAGAAGTCCTGAAAAAGTCAAAAAAAAAAAAAAAAAAAAAAAAAGAAATACACACTTGTAGGACTTGCAATATGGTTAGAGACCCTGAAAAAGTCGAAAAATGAGAAAATCACACTGTAGGACTTGGAATATGGTAAGAAACCCTGAAAAAGTCGAAAAATGAGAAAATCACACTGTAGTACCTGGAATATGGTGAGAAACCCTGAAAAAGTCGAAAAATGAGATAATCATGCACTAGGACCCAGAATATTATGAGAAACACAGAAAAAGTCTTAAAATGAGAAAATCTCACCATAGGACCTGGAATATGGTAAGAAACCCTGAAAATGTCGAAAAATGAGAAAATGACACTGGAGGAGCTGGAATATGGTGAGAAGTCCTGAAAAAGTCAAAAAAAAAAAAAAAAAAAAGAAATACACACTTGTAGGACTTGCAATATGGTTAGAGACCCTGAAAAAGTCTTAAAATGAAAAAATCACACTGTAGGACTTGGGATATGGTGAGAAACCCTGAAAAAGTCAAAAAATTAGAAAATCAAATTGTAGGAACTGGAATATGCTGAGAATCCCTGAAAATTTCGAAAAATGCGAAAATCACACTCTAGGACTTGAAATACTATGAGAAACCCTGAAAAAGTCAAAAAATGAGAAAATCACACTGTAGTACCTGGAATATGGTGAGAAACACTGAAAAAGTCTAAAAATAAGATAAAACTTGTAGTACCTGAAATATGGTGAGAAACCCTGAAAAAGTCCAAAAATGAGAAAATCACACTGTAGGACTTCGAATATGACGAGAAACCATGAAAAAGTAAAAAAATGAGAAAAATACACTGTAGGAGCTGGAATATGGAAAAAAAAACCCTGAAAAGGTTAAAAAATTAGAAAATCACAATTGTAGGACCTCCAATATGGTGAGAAACCCTGAAAAAGTCGAAAAATGAGAAAAACACACAGTAGGACCTGAAATATGGTGAAAAACCCTGAAAAAGTCAAAAAATGAGAAAATCACAATATAGGACTTGGAATAAGATGAGAAACCGTGAAAAAGACAAAAAATGACAAAAACACACTGTAGGAGCTGGAATATGGTGAGAAACCCTGAAAAAGTCCAAAAATAAGATATTCATACTTGTAGGACCTGCAATATGGTGAGAAACCCTGAAAAAGTCGAAAAATTAGAAAATCACACTGTAGGACTTGGAATATGGTAAGAAACCCTGAAAAAGTCGAAAAATGAGAAAAACATGCACTAGGACCCAGAATATGATGAGAAACACAGAAAAAGTCTTAAAATGAGAAAATCACACTGTAGGACCTGGAATATGGTAAGAAACCCTGAAAATGTCGAAAAATGAGAAAATGACACTGTAGGAGCTGGAATATGGTGAGAAGTCCTGAAAAAGTCAAAAAAAAAAAAAAAGAAATACACACTTGTAGGACTTGCAATATGGTTAGAGACCCTGAAAAAGTCGAAAAATGAGAAAATCACACTGTAGTACCTGGAATATGGTGAGAAACACTGAAAAAGTCTAAAAATAAGATAAAACATGTAGTACCTGAAATATGGTGAGAAACCCTGAAAAAGTCAAAAAATTAGAAAATCAAATTGTAGGAAACGGAATATGCTGAGAATCCCTGAAAATTTCGAAAAATGCGAAAATCACACTCTAGGACTTGGAATACGATGAGAAACCCTGAAAAAGTCAAAAAATGAGAAAATCACACTGTAGTACCTGGAATATGGTGAGAAACACTGAAAAAGTCTAAAACTAAGATAAAATTAGTAGTACCTGAAATATGGTGAGAAACCCTGAAAAAGTCGAAAAATGAGAAAATCACACTGTAGGACTTCGAATATGATGAGAAACCGTGAAAAAGTAAAAAAAAATGAGAAAAAAACACTGTAGGAGCTGGAATATGGAGAGAAACCCTGAAAAGGTTAAAAAAATTAGAAAATCACAATTGTAGGACCTCCAATATGGTGAGAAACCCTGAAAAAGTCGAAAAATGAGAAAAACACACAGTAGGACCTGAAATATGGTGAGAAACCGTGAAACAGTCGAAATATAAGAAAATCAAACTTGAAGTACCTGCAATATGGTGAGAAACCCTGAAAAAGTCGAAAAATGAAAAAATCACGCAGTAGGTCCTGAAATTTGGTCAGAAACACTGAAAAAGTGTAAAATAAGAAAATCACACTGTAGTACCTGGAATATGGTGAGAAACCCTGAAAAAGTCTTAAAATGAGAAAATCACACTTTAGGACATGGAATATGGTGAGAAACCTTGAAAAAGTCAAAAATGAGAAAAATCAAACTGTAGTAAAAGGAATATGGTGATAAAATCTGAAAAAGTTGAAAAATTAGAAAAATCACACTCTAGGATTTGGAATAAGATGAGAAACCCTGAAAAAGTCAAAAAATGAGAAAATCACACTGTAGGACTTGGAATATGATGAGAAACCCTGAAAAAGTCAAAAAATGAGAAAATCACACTGTAGGACTTGGAATAAAATAAGAAACCGTGAAAAAGACAAAAAATGACAAAAGTACACGGTAGGAGATGGAATATGGAGAGAAACCGTTAAAAAGTAGAAAAATAAGATATACACACTTGTAGGACATGCAATATTGTGAGAGACCATGAAAAAGTCTTAAAATGAGAAAATCACACTGTAGTACCTGGAATATGGTGAGAAACCCTGAAAAAGTCCAAAAATAAGAAATTCACACGTGTAGGACCTGCAATATGGTGAGAAACCCTGAAAAAGTCGAAAAATGAGAAAATCACACTGTAGGACTTGGAATAAGATGAGACAACCTGAAAAAGTCAGAAAATGAGAAAATTTCACTGTAGGACTTGGAATAAGATGAGAAACCCTGAAAAAGTTGAAAAATGAGAAAATCACAATGTAGAAGATGGAATATGGTGAGCAATCCTGAAAAAGTCAAAAAATGAGAAAATCACACTGTGGAACCTGGAATATGGTGAGAAACTCTGAAAAAGTCGAAAAATTGGAAAAATCACACTCTAGGACTTGGAATATGATGAGAAACCCTGAAAAAGTCAAAAATGAGAAAATCACACTGTAGTAGCTGGAATATGGTGAGAAACATTGAAAAAGTCTCAAAATGAGAAAATCACACAGTTGGACCTGCAATATGGTGAGAAACACTGAAACAGTCGAAAAATAAGAAAATCAAACTTGTAGTACCTGCAATATGGTGAGAAACCCCTGAAAAATTCCAAAAATGAGAAATTCACACTGTAGGATTTAGAATATGATGAGAAACTGTGAAAAAGTCAAAAAATGAGAAAAATACACTGTAGAAGCTGGAATATGGTGAGTAAACCCTGAAAAAGTCGAAAAATAAGAAAATCACACTTGTAGAACCTCCAATATGGTGAGAAACCCTGAAAAAGTTGAAAAATAAGAAAATCACACTTGTAGAACCTCCAATATGGTGAGAAACCCTGAAAAAGTCTAAAAATGAGAAAATCACACTGTAGGACCTGGAATATGGTGAGAAACCCTGAAAGATCGAAAAATAAGAAAATCAAACTTGTAGTACCTGCAATATATTGAGAAACCCTGCAAAAGGCAAAAAATGAGAAAATCACAATATAGGACTTGGAATAAGATGAGAAACCGTGAAAAAGACAAAAAATGACAAAAACACACTGTAGGAGCTGGAATATGGTGAGAAACCCTAAAAAAGTCCAAAAATAAGAAATTCACACTTGTAGGACTTGCAATATGGTGAGAAACCCTGAAAAAGTCGAAAAATGAGAAAATCACGCAGTAGTACCTGGAATATGGTGAGAAACACTGAAAAATTCATATTTGTAGGACCTGCAATATGGTGAGGGCTCAACAATTAACAGCATTGTCTCCTCTTCCAGAGAACCTGGGATCAACTATCAGCCACTATATGGTGGCCCATCTCCAGTTCCCCGGGATCAGACAGACAGACAGACAGAGTTAAGGAACGCAGGCCTGCCTGGACTTTCTGTTTTTCTTATCATTTTTAAAAAATGATTATTTATTTATTTATTTATTTATTTATTAGATATAAGTACATGGTAGCAGTCTTCAGACACTCCAGAAGACGGTGTCAGATTCTGGACAATCTAAATCCCTCTTATGGTCTGCATACAGGTACATAAACACAGCCTCACATATACTTCTAAAAATTTAAGATGGGTGGGGCCACTTTACTGCTCAAAAATTAACAGCATTGTCTCCTCTTCCAGAGAACCTGGGTTCAACTACCAGCAACTATATGGTGGCCCATCTCCAGTTCCAGGGGATCAGACAGACAGACAGACATACAGACAGATAGAGATAAGGATGGCAGGCCTGCCTGGTCTTTCTTTCTTTCTTATCCTTTTTAAGAAATGTTTATTTATTTATTAATGTATATTAGATATAAGTACACTGTAGCTGTCTTCAGACACTGAGGAAGAGGGTGTCAGATTCTGGAGAATCTAAATCCCTCTTATGGACTGCAATTGATGTACATAAGCACAGACTCACAATTACTTCCAAAAATTTAAAGATGTGTGGGGCCACTGAAAGGGCTCAACAATTAACAGCATTGTCTCCTCTTCCAGAGAACCTGGGATCAACTACCAGCAACTATATAATGGCCCATCTCCAGTTCCAGGGGATCAGACAGACAGACAGACAGACAGACTAGAATGGCAGGCCTGTCTGGTTTTTCATTCTTTCTTATCCTTTTTAAAACATCTTTCTTTCTTTCTTTCTTTCTTTCTTTCTTTCTTTCTTTCTTTCTTTCTTTCTTTCTTTCTTTCTTTCTTTCTTTATTTATTTATTTATTTATTAGATATAAGTACACTGTAGATGTCTTCAGACACTCCAGAAGAGGGTATCAGTTTCTGGAGAATCTAAATCCCTCTTATGATCTGCATACAATGTACATAAACACAGCCTCACATATACTTCTAAAAATTTAAAGATGGGTGGGGCCACTGAAAGGGCTCAACAATTAACAGCATTGTCTCCTCTTCCAGAGAACCTGGGATCAACTACCAGCAACTATATGGTGGCCCATCTCTAGTTCCAGGGGATCAGACAGACAGACTGACAGACAGAGATAAGGATGGCAGGCCTACCTGGTCTTTCTTTCCTTCTTATCCTTTTAAAAAAATGTTTATTTATTTATTTATGTATGTATTTATTAGATATAAGTACACAGTAGCTGTCTTCAGACAATCCAGAAGAGGGTGTCAGATTACGGAGAATCTAAATCCCTCTTATGGTCTGCATATGATGTATATAAACACAGCCTCACATATACTTCTAAAAATTTAAAGATGGGTGGGGCCACTTAAAGGGCTCAACAAATACCAGCATTTTCTCCTCTTCCAGAGAACCTGGGATCAACTACCAGCAAAAATATGGTGGCACATCTCCAGTTTCAGGGGATCAGATAGACAGATAGACAAACAGACAAGGAAGGCAGGCCTGCTTGGTTTTTATTTCTTTCTTATCCTTTTTAAAACATGTTTATTTATTTATTTATGTATTTATTAGATATAAGTACACTCTAGTTGTCTTCAGACACTCCAGAAGAGGGTGTCATATTCTGAAAAATCTAAATCCCTCTTATGGTCTGCATATGATGTACATAAACACAGCCTCACAAATTCTTCTAAAAATTTAAAGATGGGTGGGGCCACTGAAAGGGCTCAAAAATTAACAGCATTGTCTCCTCTTGCAGAGAAACTGGGATCAACTACCAGCAACTATATGGTGGCCCATCTCCAGTTCCAGGGTATCAGACAGACAGACAGATAGACAGAGATAAGGATGGCAGGCCTGCCTGGTCTTTCTTTCTTTCTTTCTTATCCTTTTTAAAAAATGTTTATTTATTTATTTATTTATTTATTTATTTATTTATTTATTTATTTATTTATTTATTTATTAGATATAAGTACACTGTAGTTGTCTTCAGTGACTCCAGAAGAGGGTGTCAGATTCTGGAGAATATAAATCCCTCTTATGGTCTGCATATGATATACATAAACACAGAGTCACATATAGTTCTAAAAATTAAAAGATGGGTGGGGACCCAGAATGGGCTCAATAATTAACAGCATTGACTCCTCTTCCAGAGAACCTGGGATCAACAATGAGCAACTATATGGTGGCCCATCTTTCGTTCCAGTGGATCAGACAGACAGACAGACAGACAGAGATAAGGATGGGAGGCCTGCCTGGTCTTTCTTTTTTTCTTATCCTTTTTAAAAAATGTTTATTTATTTATGTATGTATATATTTATTTATTTATTTATGTATTTATTAGATATAAGTACAATGTAGCTATCTTCAGACACTCCAGAAGAGGGTGTCAGAATCTGGAGAATCTAAATCCCTCGTATGGTCTGCATATGATGTACATAAACACAGCCTCACATATACTTCTAAAAATTTAAAGATGGGTGGGGCTACTGAAAGGGCTCAACAACTAACAGCATTGTCTCCTCTTCCAGAGTACCTGGGATCAACTACCAGCAACTATATGGTGGCCCATCTCCAGTTCCAGGGGATCTGACAGATAGAGAGACAGACACACAGACAGACAGACAAGGTGGCAGGCCTGCCTGGTCTTTCTTTCTTTCTTATCCTTTTTAAAAATGTTTATTAATTTATGTATGTATTTATTAGATAAAAGTACACGGTAGCTGTCTTCAAACACTCCCGAAGAGGGTTTCAGATTCTGGAGAATCTATATCCCTCTTATGATCTGCATATGATGTACATAAACACAGCCTCACATATACCTCTAAAAACTTAAAGATGGGTGGGGCCACTGAAAGGGCTCAACAATTAACAGCATTGTCTCCTCTTCCAGAGAACCTGGGATCAACTACCAGCAATTATATGGTGGCC
The DNA here is from genome assembly GCF_978045245.1 of Mus caroli. NCBI lineage: Eukaryota > Metazoa > Chordata > Mammalia > Rodentia > Muridae > Mus > Mus caroli. The sequence goes on along the minus strand of NW_028227676.1, from coordinate 80,614 downwards.
CATCTCCAGTTCCGGGGATCAGACAGACAGACAGACAGACAAGGATGGCAGGCCTGCCTGGTCTCTCTTTCTTTATTATCCTTTTTAAAAAATGTTTATTTGTTTATTTATGAATTTATTAGATATAATTACACTGTAGCTGTCTTCAGACACTCCAGTAGAGGGTGTCAGATTCTGGAGAATCTAAATCCTTGTTATGGTCTGCATATGATATACATAAACAGAGACTCACATATACTTCTAAAAATTTAAAGATGGGTGGGACCACTGAAAGGGCTCAACAATTAACAGCATTATCTCCTCTCCAGAGAACCTGGGATCAACTACCATCAACTATATGGTCCCCATCTCCAGTTCCAGGGGATCAGACAGACAGACAGAGAAACAGACAAGGATAAGGATGGCATGCCTGCCTGGTCTTTCTTTCTTTCTTATCCATTTTTAAAAATGTTTATTTATTTATTTATTTATTTATTTATTTATTTATTTATTTATGTATTTTTTAGATATAAGTACACTGTAGCTGTCTTCAGACACTCCAGTAGAGGGTGTCAGATTCTGGAGAATCTAAATCCCTCTTATGGTCTGCATATGATGTACATAAACACAGCCTCACATATACTTCTAAAAATTTAAAGATGGGTGGGGCCACTGAAAGGGCTCAATAATTAAGAGCATTGTCTCCTCTTCCAGAGAACCTGGGATCAACTACAAGCAACTATATGGTTGCCCATCTCCAGTTCCAGGGGATCAGACAGACAGACAGACAGACAGAGATAAGGATGGCAGGCCTGCCTGGTCTTTCTTTCTTACTTATCCTGTTTAAAAAATGTTTATTTATTTATTTATTTATTTATATATTTATGTATTTATTAGATATAAGTACACTGTAGCTGTCTTCAGACACTCCAGAAGAGGGTGTCAGATTCTGGAGAATTTAAATCACTCTTATTGTCTGCATATGATGTACATAAATACAGCCTCACATTTACCTCTAAATATTTAAAGATAGGTGGGGCCACTGAGAGGGCTCAACAATTAACAGCATTGTCTCCTCTTCCAGATAACATTGGATAAACTACCAGCAACTATATGGTGGCCCATCTCCAGTTCCAGGGTATCAGACAGACAGACAGAGAGACAGAGATAAGGATGGAGGCCTGCCTGGTCTTTCTTTCTTTCTTATACTTTAAAAAAATGTTTATTTATTTATTTATTTATTTATTTATTTATTTATTTATTTATTAGAAATAAGTACACTGTAGCTGTCTTCAGACACTCTAGAAGAGGGTCTCATCTTCTGGAGAATCTATATCCCTCTTATGGTCTGCATATGATGTACATGAACACAGCCTCACATATACTTCTAAAAATTTACAGATGGGTGGGGCCACTGAAACGGCTCAAAAATTAACAGCATTGTCTCCTCTTCCAGAGAACCTGAGATCAACTACCAGCAACTATATGGTGGCCCATCTCGAGTCCAAGGGGATCAGACAGACTGTAGACAGACAGAAAGACAGACAGAGATAAGGATGGCAGGCCTGCCTGGTTTTTCTTTCTTTCTTATCCTGTTTAAAAAATGTTTATTTATTTATTTATTTATTTATTTATTTATTTATTTATTTGATATAAGTACACTGTAGCTGTCTTCAGACACTCCAGAAGAGGGTGTCAGATTCTGGAGAATCTAAATCACATTTATGGTCTGCATAAGATGTACATAAACACAGCCTCACATATACTTCTAAATATTTAAAGATGGGTGGCGCCACTGAAAGGGCTCAACAATTAACAGCATTGTATCCTCTTCCAGAGAACCTGGGATCAACTACCAGCAACACTATGGTGGCCCATCTACAGTTCCAGGGTATCAGACAGACAGACAGACAGACAGACAGACAGAGATAAGTGTTGCAGGCCTGCCCGGTCTTTCTTACTTTCTTATCCTTTTTAAAAAATGTTTATTTATTTATTTATTTATTTATTTATTTATTTATTCATTTATTTATTTATTTATTTATTTATTTATTTATTTATTTATTAGATATAAGTAAACTGTAGCTGTCTTCAGACACTCCAGAAGAGGGTGTCAGATTCTGGAGAATCTAAATCCCTCTTATGGTCTGCATATGATGTACATAAACACAGCCTCACATATACTTCTAAAATTTTAAAGATGGGTGGTGCCACAGAAAGGGCTCAACAATTAACAGCATTGTCTCCTCTTCCAGAGAACCTTGGATAAACTACCAGCAACTATATGGTGGCCCATCTCCAGTTCTAGGGTATCACACAGACAGACAGACAGACAGAGATAAGGGTGGCAGGCTTGCCTGGTCTTTCTTTCTGTCTTATCCTTTTTAAAAAATGTTTATTTATTTATTTATTTATTTATTTATTTATTTATTTATTTATTTATTAGATATAAGTACACTGTAGCTGTCTTCAGAAAATACAGAAGAGGGTGTCAGATTCTGGAGAATCTAAATCCCTCTTATGGTCTGCATATGATGTACATAAACACAGCCTCACATACCCTTCTAAAAATTTAAAGATGGGTGGGGCCACTGAAAGGGCTAAACAATTAACAGCATTGTCTCCTCTTCCAGAGAACCTGGGATCAACTACCAGCAACTATATGGTGGCCTATCTCCAGTTCCAAAGGATCATATAGATAGACAGACAGACAGACAGAGATAAGGATGGCAGGACTTCCTGGTGTTTCTTTCTTTCTTATCCTTTTTAAAAAATGTTTATTTATTTATTTATTCATGTATTTATTATATTTACGTACACTGTAGCTGTCTTCAGACACTCCAGAAGAGGGTGTCAGTTTCTGGAGAATCTAAATCACTCTTATGGTCTGAATATGATGTACATAAACACAGCCTCAGATATACTTATAAAAATTTAATGAAGGGTGGGGCCACTGAAAGGGCTCAATAATTTACAGCATTGTCTCCTCTTCCAGAGAACCTTGGATAAACTACCAGCAACTATATGGTGGCCCATATCCAGTACCAGAGGATCAGACAGACAGACAGGCAGACAGACAGAGATAAGGATGGCAGGCCTGCCAGGTCTTTCTTTCTTTCTTGTCCTTTTTAAAAAATGTTTATTTATTTATGTATTTATTATATATAAGTACTCTGTAGCTATCTACAGACACTCCAGAAGAGGGTGTCAGATTCTGAAGAATCTAAAACCATCTTATGGTCTGCATATGATGTACATAAACACAGCCTCAGATATACTTCTAAAAATTTAAAGATGGGTGGGGCCACTGAAAGTGCTCAACAATTAACAGCATTGTCTCCTCTTCCAGAGAACCTGGGATCAACTACCAGCAACTATATAGTGGCCTATCTTCAGTTCCAAAGGATCATATAGAGAGACAGACAGACAGACAGACAGAAATGAGGATGGCAGGCCTGCCTGGTCTTTCTTTCTTTCTTATCCATTTGAAAAAATGTTTACTTATTAATTAATTAATTAATTTATTTATTTATTTATTTATTTATTTATTAGATATAAGTACACTGTAGCTGTCTTCAGACACTCCAGAAGAGGGTGTGAGATTCTGGAGAATCTAAATACCTCTTATGGTCTGCATATGATGTACATAAACACAGACTCAAGTATACTTCTAAAAATTTAAAGATGGGTGGGGCCAAAGAATGGGCTCAACAATTAACAGCTTGTCTCCTCTTCCCGAGAACCTGGGATCAACTACCAGCAACTATATGGTGGCCCATCTGCAGTTCCAGGGATCAGACAGACAGACAGACAGACAGAGATAAGGATGGCAGGCCTGCCTGGTCTTTCTTTCTTACTTATCCTGTTTAAAAAATGTTTATTTATTTATTTATTTATTTATTTATTTATTTATTTATTTATTTATGTATTTATTAGATATAAGTACACTGTAGCTGTCTTCAGACACTCCAGAAGAGGGTGTCAGATTCTGGAGAATTTAAATCACTCTTATGGTCTGCATATGATGTACATAAATACAGCCTCACATTTACCAATAAAAATTTAAAGATGGTTGGGGCCACTGAAAGGGCTCAACAATTCACAACATTGTCTCCTCTTCCAGAGAACCTGGGAAAAACTACCAGCAAATATATGGTGGCCCATATCCAGTTCCAGAGGATCAGACAGACAGACAGACAGACAGACCGTGATAAGGATGGCAGGCCTGCCTGATTTTTCTTTCTTTCTTATCCTTTTTAAAAAATGTTTATTTAATTATTAATTTATTTATGTATGTATTTATTAGATATAAGTACACTGTAGCTGTCTTCAGACACTCCAGTAGAGGGTGTCAGATTCTGAAGAATCTAAAACCATCTTATGGTCTGCATATGATGTACATAAACACAGCCTCAGATATACTTCTAAAATTTAATGAAGGGAGGGGCCACTGAAAGGGCTCAACAATTAACAGCATTATCTCCTCTTCCAGAGAACCTGGGATCAACTACCAGCAACTTTATGGTGGCCCATCTACAATTCCAGGGGATCAGACAGACAGACAGACAGACAGAGATAAGGATGGCAGGCCTGCCATGTCTTTCTTTCTTACTTATCCTGTTTAAAAAATGTTTATTTATTTATTTATTTATTTATTTATTTACGTATTTATTAGATATAAGTACACTGTAGCTGTCTTCAGACAGTCCAGAAAAGGGTGTCAATTCTGGAGAATCTAAATCCCTCTTATGGTCTGCATACAGGTACATAAACACAGCCTCACATATACTTCTAAAAATTTAAAGATGGGTGGGGCCACTGAAAGGGCTCAACAATGAACAGCATTGTCTCCTCTTCCAGAGAACCTGGGATCAACTACCAGCAACTATATAATGGCCCATCTCCAGTTCCAGGGGATCAGACAGACAGACAGACATACAGACAGATAGAGATAAGGATGGCAGGCCTGCCTGGTCTTTCTTTCTTTCTTATCCTTTTTAAGAAATGTTTATTTATTTATTAATGTATATTAGATATAAGTACACTGTAGCTGTCTTCAGACACTGAGGAAGAGGGTGTCAGATTCTGGAGAATCTAAATCCCTCTTATGGACTGCAATTGATGTACATAAGCACAGACTCACAATTACTTCCAAAAATTTAAAGATGTGTGGGGCCACTGAAAGGGCTCAACAATTAACAGCATTGTCTCCTCTTCCAGAGAACCTGGGATCAACTACCAGCAACTATATAATGGCCCATCTCCAGTTCCAGGGGATCAGACAGACAGACAGACAGACAGACTAGAATGGCAGGCCTGTCTGGTTTTTCATTCTTTCTTATCCTTTTTAAAACATCTTTCTTTCTTTCTTTCTTTCTTTCTTTCTTTCTTTCTTTCTTTCTTTCTTTCTTTCTTTATTTATTTATTTATTAGATATAAGTACACTGTAGATGTCTTCAGACACTCCAGAAGAGGGTATCAGTTTCTGGAGAATCTAAATCCCTCTTATGGTCTGCATACAATGTACATAAACACAGCCTCACATATACTTCTAAAAATTTAAAGATGGGTGGGGCCACTGAAAGGGCTCAACAATTAACAGCATTGTCTCCTCTTCCAGAGAACCTGGGATCAACTACCAGCAACTATATGGTGGCCCATCTCTAGTTCCAGGGGATCAGACAGACAGACTGACAGACAGAGATAAGGATGGCAGGCCTACCTGGTCTTTCTTTCCTTCTTATCCTTTTAAAAAAATGTTTATTTATTTATTTATGTATGTATTTATTAGATATAAGTACACAGTAGCTGTCTTCAGACAATCCAGAAGAGGGTGTCAGATTACGGAGAATCTAAATCCCTCTTATGGTCTGCATATGATGTATATAAACACAGCCTCACATATACTTCTAAAAATTTAAAGATGGGTGGGGCCACTTAAAGGGCTCAACAAATACCAGCATTTTCTCCTCTTCCAGAGAACCTGGGATCAACTACCAGCAAAAATATGGTGGCACATCTCCAGTTTCAGGGGATCAGATAGACAGATAGACAAACAGACAAGGAAGGCAGGCCTGCTTGGTTTTTATTTCTTTCTTATCCTTTTTAAAACATGTTTATTTATTTATTTATGTATTTATTAGATATAAGTACACTCTAGCTGTCTTCAGACACTCCAGAAGAGGGTGTCATATTCTGAAAAATCTAAATCCCTCTTATGGTCTGCATATGATGTACATAAACACAGCCTCACAAATTCTTCTAAAAATTTAAAGATGGGTGGGGCCACTGAAAGGGCTCAAAAATTAACAGCATTGTCTCCTCTTGCAGAGAAACTGGGATCAACTACCAGCAACTATATGGTGGCCCATCTCCAGTTCCAGGGTATCAGACAGACAAACAGATAGACAGAGATAAGGATGGCAGGCCTGCCTGGTCTTTCTTTCTTTCTTTCTTATCCTTTTTAAAAAATGTTTATTTATTTATTTATTTATTTATTTATTTATTTATTTATTTATTTATTTATTAGATATAAGTACACTGTAGTTGTCTTCAGTGACTCCAGAAGAGGGTGTCAGATTCTGGAGAATATAAATCCCTCTTATGGTCTGCATATGATATACATAAACACAGAGTCACATATAGTTCTAAAAATTAAAAGATGGGTGGGGACCCAGAATGGGCTCAATAATTAACAGCATTGACTTCTCTTCCAGAGAACCTGGGATCAACAATGAGCAACTATATGGTGGCCCATCTTTCGTTCCAGTGGATCAGACAGACAGACAGACAGACAGAGATAAGGATGGGAGGCCTGCCTGGTCTTTCTTTTTTTCTTATCCTTTTTAAAAAATGTTTATTTATTTATGTATGTATATATTTATTTATTTATTTATGTATTTATTAGTTATAAGTACAATGTAGCTATCTTCAGACACTCCAGAAGAGGGTGTCAGAATCTGGAGAATCTAAATCCCTCGTATGGTCTGCATATGATGTACATAAACACAGCCTCACATATACTTCTAAAAATTTAAAGATGGGTGGGGCTACTGAAAGGGCTCAACAACTAACAGCATTGTCTCCTCTTCCAGAGTACCTGGGATCAACTACCAGCAACTATATGGTGGCCCATCTCCAGTTCCAGGGGATCTGACAGATAGAGAGACAGACACACAGACAGACAGACAAGGTGGCAGGCCTGCCTGGTCTTTCTTTCTTTCTTATCCTTTTTAAAAATGTTTATTAATTTATGTATGTATTTATTAGATAAAAGTACACGGTAGCTGTCTTCAAACACTCCCGAAGAGGGTTTCAGATTCTGGAGAATCTATATCCCTCTTATGATCTGCATATGATGTACATAAACACAGCCTCACATATACCTCTAAAAACTTAAAGATGGGTGGGGCCACTGAAAGGGCTCAACAATTAACAGCATTGTCTCCTCTTCCAGAGAACCTGGGATCAACTACCAGCAATTATATGGTGGCCCATCTCCAGTTCCGGGGATCAGACAGACAGACAGACAGACAAGGATGGCAGGCCTGCCTGGTCTCTCTTTCTTTATTATCCTTTTTAAAAAATGTTTATTTGTTTATTTATGAATTTATTAGATATAATTACACTGTAGCTGTCTTCAGACACTCCAGTAGAGGGTGTCAGATTCTGGAGAATCTAAATCCTTGTTATGGTCTGCATATGATATACATAAACAGAGACTCACATATACTTCTAAAAATTTAAAGATGGGTGGGGCCACTGAAAGGGCTCAATAATTAAGAGCATTGTCTCCTCTTCCAGAGAACCTGGGATCAACTACCAGCAACTATATGGTTGCCCATCTCCAGTTCCAGGGGATCAGACAGACAGACAGACAGACAGAGATAAGGATGGCAGGCCTGCCTGGTCTTTCTTTCTTACTTATCCTGTTTAAAAAATGTTTATTTATTTATTTATTTATATATTTATGTATTTATTAGATATAAGTACACTGTAGCTGTCTTCAGACACTCCAGAAGAGGGTGTCAGATTCTGGAGAATTTAAATCACTCTTATTGTCTGCATATGATGTACATAAATACAGCCTCACATTTACCTCTAAATATTTAAAGATAGGTGGGGCCACTGAGAGGGCTCAACAATTAACAGCATTGTCTCCTCTTCCAGATAACATTGGATAAACTACCAGCAACTATATGGTGGCCCATCTCCAGTTCCAGGGTATCAGACAGACAGACAGAGAGACAGAGATAAGGATGGAGGCCTGCCTGGTCTTTCTTTCTTTCTTATACTTTAAAAAAATGTTTATTTATTTATTTATTTATTTATTTATTTATTTATTTATTAGAAATAAGTACACTGTAGCTGTCTTCAGACACTCTAGAAGAGGGTCTCATCTTCTGGAGAATCTATATCCCTCTTATGGTCTGCATATGATGTACATGAACACAGCCTCACATATACTTCTAAAAATTTACAGATGGGTGGGGCCACTGAAAGGGCTCAAAAATTAACAGCATTGTCTCCTCTTCCAGAGAACCTGGAATCAACTACCAGCAACTATATGGTGGCCCATCTCGAGTCCAAGGGGATCAGACAGACTGTAGACAGACAGAAAGACAGACAGAGATAAGGATGGCAGGCCTGCCTGGTTTTTCTTTCTTTCTTATCCTGTTTAAAAAATGTTTATTTATTTATTTATTTATTTATTTATTTATTTATTTATTTATTTATTTATTTGATATAAGTACACTGTAGCTGTCTTCAGACACTCCAGAAGAGGGTGTCAGATTCTGGAGAATCTAAATCAAATTTATGGTCTGCATAAGATGTACATAAACACAGCCTCACATATACTTCTAAATATTTAAAGATGGGTGGCGCCACTGAAAGGGCTCAACAATTAACAGCATTGTATCCTCTTCCAGAGAACCTGGGATCAACTACCAGCAACACTATGGTGGCCCATCTACAGTTCCAGGGTATCAGACAGACAGACAGACAGACAGACAGACAGAGATAAGTGTTGCAGGCCTGCCCGGTCTTTCTTACTTTCTTATCCTTTTTAAAAAATGTTTATTTATTTATTTATTTATTCATTCATTCATTCATTTATTTATTTATTTATTTATTTATTTATTTATTTATTTATTTATTAGATATAAGTAAACTGTAGCTGTCTTCAGACACTCCAGAAGAGGGTGTCAGATTCTGGAGAATCTAAATCCCTCTTATGGTCTGCATATGATGTACATAAACACAGCCTCACATATACTTCTAAAATTTTAAAGATGGGTGGTGCCACAGAAAGGGCTCAACAATTAACAGCATTGTCTCCTCTTCCAGAGAACCTTGGATAAACTACCAGCAACTATATGGTGGCCCATCTCCAGTTCTAGGGTATCACACAGACAGACAGACAGACAGAGATAAGGGTGGCAGGCTTGCCTGGTCTTTCTTTCTGTCTTATCCTTTTTAAAAAATGTTTATTTATTTATTTATTTATTTATTTATTTATTTATTTATTTATTTATTAGATATAAGTACACTGTAGCTGTCTTCAGAAAATACAGAAGAGGGTGTCAGATTCTGGAGAATCTAAATCCCTCTTATGGTCTGCATATGATGTACATAAACACAGCCTCACATACCCTTCTAAAAATTTAAAGATGGGTGGGGCCACTGAAAGGGCTAAACAATTAACAGCATTGTCTCCTCTTCCAGAGAACCTGGGATCAACTACCAGCAACTATATGGTGGCCTATCTCCAGTTCCAAAGGATCATATAGATAGACAGACAGACAGACAGAGATAAGGATGGCAGGACTTCCTGGTGTTTCTTTCTTTCTTATCCTTTTTAAAAAATGTTTATTTATTTATTTATTCATGTATTTATTATATTTACGTACACTGTAGCTGTCTTCAGACACTCCAGAAGAGGGTGTCAGTTTCTGGAGAATCTAAATCACTCTTATGGTCTGAATATGATGTACATAAACACAGCCTCAGATATACTTATAAAAATTTAATGAAGGGTGGGGCCACTGAAAGGGCTCAATAATTTACAGCATTGTCTCCTCTTCCAGAGAACCTTGGATAAACTACCAGCAACTATATGGTGGCCCATATCCAGTACCAGAGGATCAGACAGACAGACAGGCAGACAGACAGAGATAAGGATGGCAGGCCTGCCAGGTCTTTCTTTCTTTCTTGTCCTTTTTAAAAAATGTTTATTTATTTATGTATTTATTATATATAAGTACTCTGTAGCTATCTACAGACACTCCAGAAGAGGGTGTCAGATTCTGAAGAATCTAAAACCATCTTATGGTCTGCATATGATGTACATAAACACAGCCTCAGATATACTTCTAAAAATTTAAAGATGGGTGGGGCCACTGAAAGGGCTCAACAATTAACAGCATTGTCTCCTCTTCCAGAGAACCTGGGATCAACTACCAGCAACTATATAGTGGCCTATCTTCAGTTCCAAAGGATCATATAGAGAGACAGACAGACAGACAGACAGAAATGAGGATGGCAGGCCTGCCTGGTCTTTCTTTCTTTCTTATCCATTTGAAAAAATGTTTACTTATTAATTAATTAATTAATTAATTAATTTATTTATTTATTTATTTATTTATTTATTTATTTATTAGATATAAGTACACTGTAGCTGTCTTCAGACACTCCAGAAGAGGGTGTGAGATTCTGGAGAATCTAAATACCTCTTATGGTCTGCATATGATGTACATAAACACAGACTCAAGTATACTTCTAAAAATTTAAAGATGGGTGGGGCCAAAGAATGGGCTCAACAATTAACAGCTTGTCTCCTCTTCCCGAGAACCTGGGATCAACTACCAGCAACTATATGGTGGCCCATCTGCAGTTCCAGGGATCAGACAGACAGACAGACAGACAGAGATAAGGATGGCAGGCCTGCCTGGTCTTTCTTTCTTACTTATCCTGTTTAAAAAATGTTTATTTATTTATTTATTTATTTATTTATTTATTTATTTATGTATTTATTAGATATAAGTACACTGTAGCTGTCTTCAGACACTCCAGAAGAGGGTGTCAGATTCTGGAGAATTTAAATCACTCTTATGGTCTGCATATGATGTACATAAATACAGCCTCACATTTACCAATAAAAATTTAAAGATGGTTGGGGCCACTGAAAGGGCTCAACAATTCACAACATTGTCTCCTCTTCCAGAGAACCTGGGAAAAACTACCAGCAAATATATGGTGGCCCATATCCAGTTCCAGAGGATCAGACAGACAGACAGACAGACAGACCGTGATAAGGATGGCAGGCCTGCCTGATTTTTCTTTCTTTCTTATCCTTTTTAAAAAATGTTTATTTAATTATTAATTTATTTATGTATGTATTTATTAGATATAAGTACACTGTAGCTGTCTTCAGACACTCCAGTAGAGGGTGTCAGATTCTGAAGAATCTAAAACCATCTTATGGTCTGCATATGATGTACATAAACACAGCCTCAGATATACTTCTAAAATTTAATGAAGGGAGGGGCCACTGAAAGGGCTCAACAATTAACAGCATTATCTCCTCTTCCAGAGAACCTGGGATCAACTACCAGCAACTTTATGGTGGCCCATCTACAATTCCAGGGGATCAGACAGACAGACAGAAAGACAGAGATAAGGATGGCAGGCCTGCCATGTCTTTCTTTCTTACTTATCCTGTTTAAAAAATGTTTATTTATTTATTTATTTATTTATTTACGTATTTATTAGATATAAGTACACTGTAGCTGTCTTCAGACAGTCCAGAAAAGGGTGTCAATTCTGGAGAATCTAAATCCCTCTTATGGTCTGCATATGATGTACATAAACACAGCCTCACATATACTTCTAAACATTTAAAGATGGGTGGGGCCACTGAAAGGGCTCAACAATGAACAGCATTGTCTCCTCTTCCAGAGAACCTGGGAAAAACTAACAGCAAATATATGGTGGCCCTTATCCAGTTCCAAAGGTTCAGACAGAGAGACAGACAGACAGAGATAAGGATGGCAGGCCTGCCTGATTTTTCTTTCTTTCTTATCCTTTATTAAAAATGTTTATTTATTTATTAATTTATTTATTTATGTATTTATTAGATATAAGTACACTGTAGCTGTCTTCAGACACTCCAGTAGACGGTTTCAGATTCTGAAAAATCTAAAACCATCTTCTGGTCTGCATATGATGTACATAAACACAGCCTCAGATATACTTCAAAAAATTTAATGAAGGATGGGGCCACTGAAAGGGCTCAACAATTAACAGCATTATCTCCTCTTCCAGAGAACCTGGGATCAACTACCAGCAACTATATGGTGGCTCATCTCCAGTTCCCAGGGATCAGACAGAGAGACAGACACACAGACAGAGATATCGATGGCAGGCCTGCCTGGTCTTTCTTTCTTTCTTATACTTTTTAAAAAATGTTTATTTATTTATTTATTCATGTATTTATTAGATATAAGTACACTGTAGCTGTCTTAGACACTCCAGAAGTGGGTGTCTGGTTCTGTGGAATCTAAATCCCTCTTATGGTCTGCATATGATGTACATAAACACAGCCTAACATACAGTTCTAAATATTTAAAAATGGGTGGGGCTATTGAAAGGGCTCAACAATGAACAGCATTGTCTCCTCTTCCAGAGAACCTCGGCTCAACTACCAGCAACTATATGGTGGCCCATCTCCAGTTCCAGGGGATCAGACAGACAGACAGTCAGACATACAGAGATAAGGATGGCAGGACTGCCTGGTCTTTCTTTCTTTCTTATCCTTTTGAAAACATGTTTACTTATTTATTTATTTATGTATTTATTAGATATAAGTAAACTGTAGCTGTCTTCAGACACTCCAGAAGAGGGTGTCAGATTCTGGAGAATCTAAATCCCTCTTATGGCCTGCATATGATGTACATAAACACAGACTCATGTATACTTCTAAAAATTTAAAGATGTGTGGGGCCACTGAGAGGGCTCAAAAATTAACAGCATTGTCTCATCTTCCAGAGAACCTGGGATCAACTACCAGCAACTATATGGTGGCTCATCTCCAGTTCCAGTGGATCAGAAAGACAGAGAGACAGACAGACAGAGATAAGGATGGCAGGCCTGCCTGGTCTTTCTTTATTTCTTATCCTTTATAAAAAATGTTTATTTATTTATTTATTTATTTATTTATTTATTTATTTATGTATTTATTAGATATAAGTACACTGTAGCCGTCTTCAGACACTCCAGAAGAGGGTGTCAGATTCTAGAGAATCTAAATCCCTCTTATGGTCTGCATATGATGTACATAAACACAGCCTCACATATACTTCTAAAAATTTAAAGAAAGGTGGGACCACTGAAAGGGCTCAACAATTACCATCACTGTCTCCACTTCCAGAGAACCTGGGATCAACTACCAGCAACTATATGGTGGCCCATCTGCAGTTCCAGGGGATCAGACAGACAGACAGACAGACAGAGATAAGGATGGCAGGCCTGCCAGGTCTTTCTTTCTTACTTATCCTGTTTAAAAAATGTTTATTTATTTATTTTTTTATGTATTTATGTATTTATTAGATATAAGTACACTGTAGCTGTTCAGACACTCCAGAAGAGTGTGTCAGATTCTGGAGAATCTAAATCCCTCTTATGGTCTGCATATGATGTACATAAACACAGCCTCTCGTATAATTCTAAAAATTTAAAGATGGGTGGGACCACTGAAAGGGCTTAACAATTAACATCATTGTCTCCTCTTCCAGAGAACCTGGGATCAACTACCAGCAACTATATGGTGGCCCATATCCAGTTCCAAAGGTTCAGACAGACAGACAGACAGACAGACAGAGATACGGATGGCAGGCCTGCCTGATTTTTCTTTCTTTCTTATCCTTTATAAAAAATGTTTATTTATTTATTAATTTATTTATTTATGTATTTATTAGATATAAGTACACTGTAGCTGTCTTCAGACACTCCAGTAGACGGTGTCAGATTCTGAAATATCTAAAACCACTTCTGGTCTGCATATGATATACATAAACACAGCCTCAGATATACTTTAAAAAATTTAATGAAGGGTGTGGCCACTAAAAGGGATCAACAATTAACAGCATTGTCTCCTCTTCCAGAGAACCTGTGATCAATAACCAGTAATTATATGGAGGCCCATCTCCAGTTCCAGGGGATCAGACAGACACACAGACAGACAGACAGAGATAAGGATGGCAGGCCTGCCTGGTCTTTCTTTCTTTCTTATCATTTTAAAAAAGGTTTATTTATTTATTTATGTATTTATTAGATATAAGTACACTATAGCTATCTTCAGACACTCCAGAAGAGGGTGTTTGATTCTGCAGAACGTAAATCCCATTTATGTTCTGCATATGATGTACATAAACACAGCCTCACATATTCTTCTAAAAATTTAAAGATGGTTGGGGCCACTGAAAGGAACCAACAATTAACAGCATTGTCTCCTCTTCCCAAGAACCTGGGATCAACTACCAGCAACTATATTTTGGCCCATCTCCAGTTTCAGGGGATCAGACAGACAAACAGACAGACAGAAAGACAGAGATAAGGATGGCAGGCCTGCCTGGTCTTTCTTTCTTTCTTATCCTTTTTAAAAAATGTTTATTTATTTATTTATGTATTTTTTAGATATAAGTACACTGTAGCTGTCTTCGGACACTCCAGAAGAGGGTGTCAGATTCTGGAGAATCTAAATCCCTCTTATGGTCTGCATATGATGTACATAAACACAGCCTCACATATACTTCTAAAAATTTAAAGATGGGTGGGGTCACTAAAGAAAGGGCTCAACAATTAACAGCATTGTCTCCTCTTCCAGAGAACCTGGAATGAACTACCAGCAACTATATGGTGGCCCATCTCCAGTTCCAGGGTATCAGACAGACAGACAGACAGACAGAGATAAGGATGGCAGGCGTGCCTGGTCTTTCTTTCTTTATTATACTGTTGAAAAAATGTTTATTTATTTATTTATTTATTTTTATTTATGTATTTATTAGATATAAGTACACTGTAGCTGTCTTCAGACACTCTAGAAGAGGGTCTCATCTTCTGGAGAATCTAAATCCCTCTTATGGTCTTCATATGATGTACATAAACACAGCCTCAAATATACTTCTAAAAATTTAAAGATGGGTGGGCCCACTGAAAGGGCTCAACAATTAACAGCATTGTCTCTTCTTCCAGAGAACGTGGGATCAACTACCAGCAACTATATGGTGGCCCATCTCAAGTTCCAGGGAATAAGACAGACAGACAGACAGACAGAGATAAGGATGGCAGGCCTGCCTGATTTTTCTTTCTTTCTTATCCTTATAAAAAATGTTTATTTATTTGTTTATTTGTTTATTTATTTATTTATTTATCAGATATAAGTACACTGTAGCTGTCTTCAGACTCTCCAGAAGAGGGTGTCAGATTCTGGAGAATCTATATCCCTCTTATGGTCTGCATATGATGTACATGAACACAGCCTCACATATACTTCTAAAAATTTAAAGATGGGTGGGCCCACTGAAAGGGCTCAAAAATTAACAGCATTGTCTCCTCTTCCAGAGAACCTGGGATCAACTACCAGCAACTATATGGTGGCCCATCTCGAGTCCAAGGGGATCAGACAGACTGTAGACAGACAGAAAGACAGACAGAGATAAGGATGGCAGGCCTGCCTGGTCTTTCTTTCTTTCTTATCCTGTTTAAAAAATGTTTATTTATTTATTTATTTATTTATTTATTTATTTATTTAATATAAGTACACTGTAGCTGTCTTCAGACACTCCAGAAGAGGGTGTCAGATTCTGGAGAATCTAAATCACATTTATGGTCTGCATAAGATGTACATATACACAGCCTCACATATACTTCTAAATATTTAAAGATGGGTGGCGCCACTGAAAGGGCTCAACAATTAACAGCATTGTATCCTCTTCCAGAGAACCTGGGATCAACTACCAGCAACATTATGGTGGCCCATCTACAGTTCCAGGGTATCAGACAGACAGACAGACAGACAGACAGAGATAAGGTTGGCAGGCCTGCCCGGTCTTTCTTACTTTCTTATCCTTTTAAAAAAAATGTTTATTTATTTATTTATTTATTTATTTATTCATTTATTTATTTATTTATTTATTTATTTATTTATTTATGTATTTATTAGATATAAGTAAACTGTAGCTGTCTTCAGACACTCCAGAAGAGGGTGTCAGATTCTGGAGAATCTAAATCCCTCTTATGGTCTGCATATGATGTACATAAACACAGCCTCACATATACTTCTAAAATTTTAAAGATGAGTGGAGCCACAGAAAGGGCTCAACAATTAACAGCATTGTCTCCTCTTCCAGAGAACCTTGGATAAACTACCAGCAACTATATGGTGGCCCATCTCCAGTTCTAGGGTATCACACAGACAGACAGACAGACAGAGATAAGGGTGGCAGGCTTGCCTGGTCTTTCTTTCTGTCTTATCCTTTTTAAAAAATGTTTATTTATTTATTTATTTATTTATTTATTTATTTATTTATTTATTTATGTATTTATTAGATATAAGTACACTGTAGCTGTCTTCAGAATATACAGAAGAGGTTGTCAGATTCTGGAGAATCTAAATCCCTCTTATGGTCTGCATATGATGTACATAAACACAGCCTCACATAACCTTCTAAAAATTTAATGATGGGTGGGGCCAATGAAAGGGCTCAACAATTAACAGCATTGTCTCCTCTTCCAGAGAACCTGGGATCAACTACCAGCAACTATATGGTGGCCTATCTCCAGTTCCAAAGGATCATATAGATAGACAGACAGACAGACAGAGATAAGGATGGCAGGACTTCCTGGTGTTTCTTTCTTTCTTATCCTTTTTAAAAAATGTTTATTTATTTATTTATTCATGTATTTATTATATTTACGTACACTGTAGCTGTCTTCAGACACTCCAGAAGAGGGTGTCAGTTTCTGGAGGATCTAAATCACTCTTATGGTCTGAATATGATATACATAAACACAGCCTCAGATATCCTTATAAAAATTTAATGAAGGGTGGGGCCACTGAAAGGGCTCAATAATTTACAGCATTGTCTTCTCTTCCAGAGAACCTTGGATAAACTACCAGCAACTATATGGTGGCCCATATCCAGTACCAGAGGATCAGACAGACAGACAGACAGACAGACAGACAGAGATAAGAATGGCAGGCCTGCCAGGTCTTTCTTTCTTTCTTTTCCTTTTTAAAAAATGTTTATTTATTTATGTATTTATTATATATAAGTACTCTGTAGCTATCTACAGACACTCCAGAAGAGGGTGTCAGATTCTGAAGAATCTAAAACCATCTTATGGTCTGCATATGATGTACATAAACACAGCCTCAGATATACTTCTAAAAATTTAAAGATGGGTGGGGCCACTGAAAGGGCTCAACAATTAACAGCATTGTCTCCTCTTCCAGAGAACCTGGGATCAACTACCAGCAACTATATGGTGACCTATCTTCAGTTCCAAAGGATCATATAGAGAGACAGACAGACAGACAGAAATGAGGATGGCAGGCCTGCCTGGTCTTTCTTTCTTTCTTATCCATTTGAAAAAAATGTTTACTTATTAATTAATTAATTAATTAATTAATTCATTTATTTATTAGATATAAGTACACTGTAGCTGTCTTCAGACACTCCAGAAAAGGGTGTGAGATTCTGGAGAATCTAAATACCTCTTATGGTCTGCATATGATGTACATAAACACAGACTCAAGTATACTTCTAAAAATTTAAAGATGGGTGGGGCCAAAGAATGGGCTCAACAATTAACAGTGTTGTCTCCTCTTCCAGAGAACCTGGGATCAACTACCAGCAACTATATGGTGGCCCATATGCAGTTCCAGGGATCAGACAGACAGACAGACAGACAGACAGACAGAGATGAGGATGGCAGGCCTGCCTGGTCTTTCTTTCTTACTTATCCTGTTTAAAAAATGTTTATTTATTTATTTATTTATTTATTTATTTATTTATTTATTTATGTATTTATTAGATATAAGTACACTGTAGCTGTCTTCAGACACTCCAGAAGAGGGTGTCAGATTCTGGAGAATTTAAATCACACTTATGGTCTGCATATGATGTACATAAATACAGCCTCACATTTACCTCTAAATATTTAAAGATGGGTGGGGCCACTGAGAGGGCTCAACAATTAACAGCATTGTCTCCTCTTCCAGAGAACATTGGATAAACTACTAGCAACTATATGGTGGCCCATCTCCAGTTCCAGGGTATCAGACAGACAGACAGAGAGACAGAGATAAGGATGAAGGCCTGCCTGGTCTTTCTTTCTTTTTTATACTTTACAAAAATGTTTATTTATTTATTTATTTATTTATTTATTTATTTATTTATTTATTAGAAATAAGTACACTGTAGCTTTCTTCAGACACTCTAGAAGAGGGTCTCATCTTCTGGAGAATCTAAATCCCTCTTATGGTCTTCATATGATGTACATAAACACAGCCTCACATATACTTCTAAAAATTTAAAGATGGGTGGGCCCACTGAAAGGGCTCAACAATTAACAGCATTGTCTCTTCTTCCAGAGAACGTGGGATCAACTACCAGCAACTATATGGTGGCCCATCTCAAGTTCCAGGGGATAAGACAGACAGACAGACAGACAGAGATAAGGATGGCAGGCCTGCCTGATTTTTCTTTCTTTCTTATCCTTTTAAAAAAATGTTTATTTATTTGTTTATTTGTTTATTTATTTATTTATTTATTTATCAGATATAAGTACACTGTAGCTGTCTTCAGACTCTCTAGAAGAGGGTGTCAGATTCTGGAGAATCTATATCCCTCTTATGGTCTGCATATGATGTACATGAACACAGCCTCACATATACTTCTAAAAATTTAAAGATGGGTGGGGCCACTGAAAGGGCTCAAAAATTAACAGCATTGTCTCCTCTTCCAGAGAACCTGGGATCAACTACCAGCAACTATATGGTGGCCCATCTCGAGTCCAAGGGGATCAGACAGACTGTAGACAGACAAAAAGACAGACAGAGATAAGGATGGCAGGCCTGCCTGGTCTTTCTTTCTTTCTTATCCTGTTTAAAAAATGTTTATTTATTTATTTATTTATTTATTTATTTATTTATTTATTTATTTATTTAATATAAGTACACTGTAGCTGTCTTCAGACACTCCAGAAGAGGGTGTCAGATTCTGGAGAATCTAAATCACATTTATGGTCTGCATAAGATGTACATAAACACAGCCTCACATATACTTCTAAATATTTAAAGATGGGTGGCGCCACTGAAAGGGCTCAACAATTAACAGCATTGTATCCTCTTCCAGAGAACCTGGGATCAACTACCAGCAACACTATGGTGGCCCATCTACAGTTCCAGGGTATCAGACAGACAGACAGACAGACAGACAGACAGAGATAAGGGTGGCAGGCCTGCCCGGTCTTTCTTACTTTCTTATCCTTTTAAAAAAATGTTTATTTATTTATTTATTCATTTATTTATTTATTTATTTATGTATTTATTAGATATAAGTAAACTGTAGCTGTCTTCAGACACTCCAGAAGAGGGTGTCAGATTCTGGAGAATCTAAATCCCTCTTATGGTCTGCATATGATGTACATAAACACAGCCTCACATATACTTCTAAAATTTTAAAGATGGGTGGGGCCACAGAAAGGGCTCAACAATTAACAGCATTGTCTCCTCTTCCAGTGAACCTTGGATAAACTACCAGCAACTATATGGTGGCCCACCTCCAGTTCTAGGGTATCACACAGACAGACAGACAGACAGAGATAAGGGTGGCAGGCTTGCCTGGTCTTTCTTTCTGTCTTATCCTTTTTAAAAAATGTTTATTTATTTATTTATTTATTTATTTATTTATTTATTTATTTATTTATTTATTAGATATAAGTACACTGTAGCTGTCTTCAGAAAATACAGAAGAGGGTGTCAGATTCTGGAGAATCTAAATCCCTCTTATGGTCTGCATATGATGTACATAAACACAGCCTCACATACCCTTCTAAAAATTTAAAGATGGGTGGGGCCACTGAAAGGGCTCAACAATTAACAGCATTGTCTCCTCTTCCAGAGAACCTGGGATCAACTACCAGCAACTATATGGTGGCCTATCTCCAGTTCCAAAGTATCATATAGATAGACAGACAGACAGACAGAGATAAGGATGGCAGGACTTCCTGGTGTTTCTTTCTTTCTTATCCTTTTTAAAAAATGTTTATTTATTTATTTATTCATGTATTTATTATATTTACGTACACTGTAGCTGTCTTCAGACACTCCAGAAGAGGGTGTCAGTTTCTGGAGAATCTAAATCACTCTTATGGTCTGAATATGATGTACATAAACACAGCCTCAGATATACTTATAAAAATTTAATGAAGGGTGGGGCCACTGAAAGGGCTCAATAATTTACAGCATTGTCTCCTCTTCCAGAGAACCTTGGATAAACTACCAGCAACTATATGGTGGCCCATATCCATTACCAGAGGTTCAGACAGACAGACAGGCAGACAGACAGAGATAAGGATGGCAGGCCTGCCAGGTCTTTCTTTCTTTCTTGTCCTTTTTAAAAAATGTTTATTTATTTATGTATTTATTATATATAAGTACTCTGTAGCTATCTACAGACACTCCAGAAGAGGGTGTCAGATTCTGAAGAGTCTAAAACCATCTTATGGTCTGCATATGATGTGCATAAACACAGCCTCAGATATACTTCTAAAAATTTAAAGATGGGTGGGGCCACTGAAAGGGCTCAACAATTAACAGCATTGTCTCCTCTTCCAGAGAACCTGGGATCAACTACCAGCAACTATATGGTGACCTATCTTCAGTTCCAAAGGATCATATAGAGAGACAGACAGACAGACAGAAATGAGGATGGCAGGCCTGCCTGGTTTTTCTTTCTTTCTTATCCATTTGAAAAAATGTTTACTTATTAATTAATTAATTAATTAATTAATTAATTTATTAGATATAAGTACACTGTAGCTGTCTTCAGACACTCCAGAAGAGGGTTGAGATTCAGGAGAATCTAAATACCTCTTATGGTCTGCATATGATGTACATAAACACAGACTCAAGTATACTTCTAAAAATTTAAAGATGGGTGGGGCCAAAGAATGGGCTCAACAATTAACAGCGTTGTCTCCTCTTCCAGAGAACCTGGGATCAACTACCAGCAACTATATGGTGGCCCATCTGCAGTTCCAGGGATCAGACAGACAGACAGACAGACAGAGATAAGGATGGCAGGCCTGCCTGATCTTTCTTTCTTACTTATCCTGTTTAAAAAATGTTTATTTATTTATTTATTTATTTATTTATTTATTTCTATATTTATGTATTTATTAGATATAAGTACACTGTAGCTGTCTTCAGACACTCCAGAAGAGGGTGTCAGATTCTGGAGAATTTAAATCACTCTTATGGTCTGCATATGATGTACATAAATACAGCCTCACATTTACCTCTAAATATTTAAAGATGGGTGGGGCCACTGAGAGGGCTCAACAATTAACAGCATTGTCTCCTCTTTCAGATAACATTGGATAAACTACCAGCAACTATATGGTGGCCCATCTCCAGTTCCAGGGTATCAGACAGACAGACAAAGAGACAGAGATAAGGATGGAGGCCTGCCTGGTCTTTCTTTCTTTCTTATACTTTAAAAAAATGTTTATTTATTTATTTATTTATTTATTTATTTATTTATGTATTTATTAGAAATAAGTACACTGTAGCTGTCTTCAGACACTCTAGAAGAGGGTCTCATCTTCTGGAGAATCTAAATCCCTCTTATGGTCTTCATATGATGTACATAAACACAGCCTCACATATACTTCTAAAAATTTAAAGATGGGTGGGCCCACTGAAAGGGCTCAACAATTAACAGCATTGTCTCTTCTTCCAGAGAACTTGGGATCAACTACCAGCAACTATATGGTGGCCCATCTCAAGTTCCAGGGGATAAGACAGACAGACAGACAGACAGAGATAAGGATGGCAGGCCTGCCTGATTTTTCTTTCTTTCTTATCCTTATAAAAAAATGTTTATTTATTTGTTTATTTGTTTATTTATTTATTTATTTATTTATTTATTTATTTATTTATTTATCAGATATGAGTACACTGTAGCTGTCTTCAGACTCTCCAGAAGAGGGTGTCAGATTCTGGATAATCTATATCCCTCTTATGGTCTGCATATGATGTACATGAACACAGCCTCACATATACTTCTAAAAATTTAAAGATGGGTGGGGCCACTGAAAGGGCTCAAAAATTAACAGCATTGTCTCCTCTTCCAGAGAACCTGGGATCAACTACCAGCAACACTATGGTGGCCCATCTACAGTTCCAGGGTATCAGACAGACAGACAGACAGACAGACAGACAGAGATAAGGGTGGCAGGCCTGCCCGGTCTTTCTTACTTTCTTATCCTTTTAAAAAAATGTTTATTTATTTATTTATTCATTTATTTATTTATTTATTTATGTATTTATTAGATATAAGTAAACTGTAGCTGTCTTCAGACACTCCAGAAGAGGGTGTCAGATTCTGGAGAATCTAAATCCCTCTTATGGTCTGCATATGATGTACATAAACACAGCCTCACATATACTTCTAAAATTTTAAAGATGGGTGGGGCCACAGAAAGGGCTCAACAATTAACAGCATTGTCTCCTCTTCCAGTGAACCTTGGATAAACTACCAGCAACTATATGGTGGCCCACCTCCAGTTCTAGGGTATCACACAGACAGACAGACAGACAGAGATAAGGGTGGCAGGCTTGCCTGGTCTTTCTTTCTGTCTTATCCTTTTTAAAAAATGTTTATTTATTTATTTATTTATTTATTTATTTATTTATTTATTTATTTATTTATTAGATATAAGTACACTGTAGCTGTCTTCAGAAAATACAGAAGAGGGTGTCAGATTCTGGAGAATCTAAATCCCTCTTATGGTCTGCATATGATGTACATAAACACAGCCTCACATACCCTTCTAAAAATTTAAAGATGGGTGGGGCCACTGAAAGGGCTCAACAATTAACAGCATTGTCTCCTCTTCCAGAGAACCTGGGATCAACTACCAGCAACTATATGGTGGCCTATCTCCAGTTCCAAAGTATCATATAGATAGACAGACAGACAGACAGAGATAAGGATGGCAGGACTTCCTGGTGTTTCTTTCTTTCTTATCCTTTTTAAAAAATGTTTATTTATTTATTTATTCATGTATTTATTATATTTACGTACACTGTAGCTGTCTTCAGACACTCCAGAAGAGGGTGTCAGTTTCTGGAGAATCTAAATCACTCTTATGGTCTGAATATGATGTACATAAACACAGCCTCAGATATACTTATAAAAATTTAATGAAGGGTGGGGCCACTGAAAGGGCTCAATAATTTACAGCATTGTCTCCTCTTCCAGAGAACCTTGGATAAACTACCAGCAACTATATGGTGGCCCATATCCAGTACCAGAGGATCAGACAGACAGACAGGCAGACAGACAGAGATAAGGATGGCAGGCCTGCCAGGTCTTTCTTTCTTTCTTTTCCTTTTTAAAAAATGTTTATTTATTTATGTATTTATTATATATAAGTACTCTGTAGCTATCTACAGACACTCCAGAAGAGGGTGTCAGATTCTGAAGAGTCTAAAACCATCTTATGGTCTGCATATGATGTGCATAAACACAGCCTCAGATATACTTCTAAAAATTTAAAGATGGGTGGGGCCACTGAAAGGGCTCAACAATTAACAGCATTGTCTCCTCTTCCAGAGAACCTGGGATCAACTACCAGCAACTATATGGTGACCTATCTTCAGTTCCAAAGGATCATATAGAGAGACAGACAGACAGACAGAAATGAGGATGGCAGGCCTGCCTGGTTTTTCTTTCTTTCTTATCCATTTGAAAAAATGTTTACTTATTAATTAATTAATTAATTAATTAATTAATTAATTTATTAGATATAAGTACACTGTAGCTGTCTTCAGACACTCCAGAAGAGGGTTGAGATTCAGGAGAATCTAAATACCTCTTATGGTCTGCATATGATGTACATAAACACAGACTCAAGTATACTTCTAAAAATTTAAAGATGGGTGGGGCCAAAGAATGGGCTCAACAATTAACAGCGTTGTCTCCTCTTCCAGAGAACCTGGGATCAACTACCAGCAACTATATGGTGGCCCATCTGCAGTTCCAGGGATCAGACAGACAGACAGACAGACAGAGATAAGGATGGCAGGCCTGCCTGATCTTTCTTTCTTACTTATCCTGTTTAAAAAATGTTTATTTATTTATTTATTTATTTATTTATTTATTTCTATATTTATGTATTTATTAGATATAAGTACACTGTAGCTGTCTTCAGACACTCCAGAAGAGGGTGTCAGATTCTGGAGAATTTAAATCACTCTTATGGTCTGCATATGATGTACATAAATACAGCCTCACATTTACCTCTAAATATTTAAAGATGGGTGGGGCCACTGAGAGGGCTCAACAATTAACAGCATTGTCTCCTCTTTCAGATAACATTGGATAAACTACCAGCAACTATATGGTGGCCCATCTCCAGTTCCAGGGTATCAGACAGACAGACAAAGAGACAGAGATAAGGATGGAGGCCTGCCTGGTCTTTCTTTCTTTCTTATACTTTAAAAAAATGTTTATTTATTTATTTATTTATTTATTTATTTATGTATTTATTAGAAATAAGTACACTGTAGCTGTCTTCAGACACTCTAGAAGAGGGTCTCATCTTCTGGAGAATCTAAATCCCTCTTATGGTCTTCATATGATGTACATAAACACAGCCTCACATATACTTCTAAAAATTTAAAGATGGGTGGGCCCACTGAAAGGGCTCAACAATTAACAGCATTGTCTCTTCTTCCAGAGAACTTGGGATCAACTACCAGCAACTATATGGTGGCCCATCTCAAGTTCCAGGGGATAAGACAGACAGACAGACAGACAGAGATAAGGATGGCAGGCCTGCCTGATTTTTCTTTCTTTCTTATCCTTATAAAAAAATGTTTATTTATTTGTTTATTTGTTTATTTATTTATTTATTTATTTATTTATTTATTTATCAGATATGAGTACACTGTAGCTGTCTTCAGACTCTCCAGAAGAGGGTGTCAGATTCTGGATAATCTATATCCCTCTTATGGTCTGCATATGATGTACATGAACACAGCCTCACATATACTTCTAAAAATTTAAAGATGGGTGGGGCCACTGAAAGGGCTCAAAAATTAACAGCATTGTCTCCTCTTCCAGAGAACCTGGGATCAACTACCAGCAACTATATGGTGGCCCATCTCGAGTCCAAGGGGATCAGACAGGCTGTAGACAGACAGAAAGACAGACAGAGATAAGGATGGCAGGCCTGCCTGGTTTTTCTTTCTTTCTTATCCTGTTTAAAAAATGTTTATTTATTTATTTATTTATTTATTTATTTATTTATTTATTTGATATAAGTACACTGTAGCTGTCTTCAGACACTCCAGAAGAGGGTGTCAGATTCTGGAGAATCTAAATCACATTTATGGTCTGCATAAGATGTACATAAACACAGCCTCACATATACTTCTAAATATTTAAAGATGGGTGGCGCCACTGAAAGGGATCAACAATTAACAGCATTGTATCCTCTTCCAGAGAACCTGGGATCAACTACCAGCAACACTATGGTGGCCCATCTACAGTTCCAGGGTATCAGACAGACAGACAGACAGACAGACAGAGATAAGGGTGGCAGTCCTGCCCGGTCTTCCTTACTTTCTTATCCTTTTTAAAAAATGTTTATTTATTTATTTATTTATTTATTTATTCATTTATTTATTATTTATGTATTTATTAGATATAAGTAAACTGTAGCTGTCTTCAGACACTCCAGAAGAGGGTGTCAGATTCTGGAGAATCTAAATCCCTCTTATGGTCTGCATATGATGTACATGAACACAGCCTCACATATACTTCTAAAATTTTAAAGATGGGTGGGGCCACAGAAAGGGCTCAACAATTAACAGCATTGTCTCCTCTTCCAGAGAACCTTGGATAAACTACCAGCAACTATATGGTGGCCCATCTCCAGTTCTAGGGTATCACACAGACAGACAGACAGACAGAGATAAGGGTGGCAGGCTTGCCTGGTCTTTCTTTCTGTCTTATCCTTTTTAAAAAATGTTTATTTATTTATTTATTTATTTATTTATTTATTTATTAGATATAAGTACACTGTAACTGTCTTCAGAAAATACAGAAGAGGGTGTCAGATTCTGGAAAATCTAAATCTCTCTTATGGTCTGCATATGATGTACATAAACACAGCCTCACATACCCTTCTAAAAATTTAAAGATGGGTGGGGCCACTGAAAGGGCTAAACAATTAACAGCATTGTCTCCTCTTCCAGAGAACCTGGGATCAACTACCAGCAACTATATGGTGGCCTATCTCCAGTTCCAAAGTATCATATAGATAGACAGACAGACAGACAGAGATAAGGATGGCAGGACTTCCTGGTGTTTCTTTCTTTCTTATCCTTTTTAAAAAATGTTTATTTATTTATTTATTCATGTATTTATTATATTTACGTACACTGTAGCTGTCTTCAGACACTCCAGAAGAGTGTGTCAGTTTCTGGAGAATCTAAATCACTCTTATGGTCTGAATATGATGTACATAAACACAGCCTCAGATATACTTATAAAAATTTAATGAAGGGTGGGGCCACTGAAAGGGCTCAATAATTTACAGCATTGTCTCCTCTTCCAGAGAACCTTGGATAAACTACCAGCAACTATATGGTGGCCCATATCCAGTACCAGAGGATCAGACAGACAGACAGACAGACAGACAGAGATAAGAATGGCAGGCCTGCCAGGTCTTTCTTTCTTTCTTTTCCTTTTTAAAAAATGTTTATTTATTTATGTATTTATTATATATAAGTACTCTGTAGCTATCTACAGACACTCCAGAAGAGGGTGTCAGATTCTGAAGAATCTAAAACCATCTTATGGTCTGCATATGATGTACATAAACACAGCCTCAGATATACTTCTAAAAATTTAAAGATGGGTGGGGCCACTGAAAGGGCTGAACAATTAACAGCATTGTCTCCTCTTCCAGAGAACCTGGGATCAACTACCAGCAACTATATAGTGGCCTATCTTCAGTTCCAAAGGATCATATAGAGAGACAGACAGACAGAAAGAAATGAGGATGGCAGGCCTGCCTGGTCTTTCTTTCTTTCTTATCCATTTGAAAAAATGTTTACTTATTAATTAATTAATTAATTAATTAATTTATTTATTTATTTATTTATTAGATATAAGTACACTGTAGCTGTCTTCAGACACTCCAGAAGAGGGTGTGAGATTCTGGAGAATCTAAATACCTCTTATGGTCTGCATATGATGTACATAAACACAGACTCAAGTATACTTCTAAAAATTTAAAGATGGGTGGGGCCAAAGAATGGGCTCAACAATTAACAGCGTTGTCTCCTCTTCCAGAGAACCTGGGATCAACTACCAGCAACTATATGGTGGCCCATGTGCAGTTCCAGGGATTAGACAGACAGACAGACAGACAGAGATAAGGGTGGCAGGCCTGCCCGGTCTTTCTTACTTTCTTATCCTTTTAAAAAATGTTTGTTTATTTATTTATTTATTTATTTATTTATTCATTTATTTATTTATTTATTTATGTATTTATTTGATATAAGTAAACTGTAGCTGTCTTCAGACACTCCAGAAGAGGGTGTCAGATTCTGGAGAATCTAAATCCCTCTTATGGTCTGCATATGATGTACATAAACACAGCCTCACATATACTTCTAAAATTTTAAAGATGGGTGGGGCCACAGAAAGGGCTCAACAATTAACAGCATTGTCTCCTCTTCCAGAGAACCTTGGATAAACTACCAGCAACTATATGGTGGCCCATCTCCAGTTCTAGGGTATCACACAGACAGACAGACAGACAGAGATAAGGGTGGCAGGCTTGCCTGGTCTTTCTTTCTGTCTTTTCCTTTTTAAAAATGTTTATTTATTTATTTATTTATTTATTTATTTATTTATTTATTTATTTATTAGATACAAGTACACTGTAACTGTCTTCAAAAAATACAGAATAGGGTGTCAGATTCTGGAGAATCTAAATCCCTCTTATGGTCTGCATATGATGTACATAAACACAGCCTCACATACCCTTCTAAAAATTTAAAGATGGGTGGGGCCACTGAAAGGGCTAAACAATTAATAGCATTGTCTCCTCTTCCAGAGAACCTGGGATCAACTACCAGCAACTATATGGTGGCCTATCTCCAGTTCCAAAGGATCATATAGATAGACAGACAGACAGACAGAGATAAGGATTGCAGGACTTCCTGGTGTTTCTTTCTTTCTTATCCTTTTTAAAAAATGTTTATTTATTTATTTATTCATGTATTTATTATATTTACGTACACTGTAGCTGTCTTCAGACACTCCAGAAGAGGGTGTCAGTTTCTGGAGAATCTAAATCACTCTTATGTTCTGAATATGATGTACATAAACACAGCCTCAGATATACTTATAAAAATTTAATGAAGGGTGGGGCCACAAAAGGGGTCAATAATTTACAGCATTGTCTCCTCTTCCAGAGAACCTTGGATAAACTACCAGCAACTATATGGTGGCCCATATCCAGTACCAGAGGATCAGACAGACAGACAGACAGACAGACAGAGATAAGAATGGCAGGCCTGCCAGGTCTTTCTTTCTTTCTTGTCCTTTTAAAAAAATGTTTATTTATTTATGTATTTATTATATATAAGTACTCTGTAGCTATCTACAGACACTCCAGAAGAGGGTGTCAGATTCTGAAGAATCTAAAACCATCTTATGGTCTGCATATGATGTACATAAACACAGCCTCAGATATACTTCTAAAAATTTAAAGATGGGTGGGGCCACTGAAAGGGCTGAACAATTAACAGCATTGTCTCCTCTTCCAGAGAACCTGGGATCAACTACCAGCAACTATATAGTGGCCTATCTTCAGTTCCAAAGGATCATATAGAGAGACAGACAGACAGACAGAAATGAGGATGGCAGGCCTGCCTGGTCTTTCTTTCTTTCTTATCCATTTGAAAAAATGTTTACTTATTAATTAATTAATTAATTAATTAATTAATTTATTTATTTATTTATTAGATATAAGTACACTGTAGCTGTCTTCAGACACTCCAGAAGAGGGTGTGAGATTCTGGAGAATCTAAATACCTCTTATGGTCTGCATATGATGTACATAAACACAGACTCAAGTATACTTCTAAAAATTTAAAGATGGGTGGGGCCAAAGAATGGGCTCAACAATTAACAGCGTTGTCTCCTCTTCCAGAGAACCTGGGATCAACTACCAGCAACTATATGGTGGCCCATCTGCAGTTCCAGGGATTAGACAGACAGACAGACAGACAGAGATAAGGGTGGCAGGCCTGCCCGGTCTTTCTTACTTTCTTATCCTTTTAAAAAATGTTTGTTTATTTATTTATTTATTTATTTATTTATTTATTTATTTATTCATTTATTTATTTATTTATTTATGTATTTATTTGATATAAGTAAACTGTAGCTGTCTTCAGACACTCCAGAAGAGGGTGTCAGATTCTGGAGAATCTAAATCCCTCTTATGGTCTGCATATGATGTACATAAACACAGCCTCACATATACTTCTAAAATTTTAAAGATGGGTGGGGCCACAGAAAGGGCTCAACAATTAACAGCATTGTCTCCTCTTCCAGAGAACCTTGGATAAACTACCAGCAACTATATGGTGGCCCATCTCCAGTTCTAGGGTATCACACAGACAGACAGACAGACAGAGATAAGGGTGGCAGGCTTGCCTGGTCTTTCTTTCTGTCTTTTCCTTTTTAAAAATGTTTATTTATTTATTTATTTATTTATTTATTTATTTATTTATTTATTTATTAGATACAAGTACACTGTAACTGTCTTCAGAAAATACAGAAGAGGGTGTCAGATTCTGGAGAATCTAAATCCCTCTTATGGTCTGCATATGATGTACATAAACACAGCCTCACATACCCTTCTAAAAATTTAAAGATGGGTGGGGCCACTGAAAGGGCTAAACAATTAATAGCATTGTCTCCTTTTCCAGAGAACCTGGGATCAACTACCAGCAACTATATGGTGGCCTATCTCCAGTTCCAAAGGATCATATAGATAGACAGACAGACAGACAGAGATAAGGATTGCAGGACTTCCTGGTGTTTCTTTCTTTCTTATCCTTTTTAAAAAATGTTTATTTATTTATTTATTTATTTATTTATTTATTTATTAGATATAAGTACACTGTAGCTATCTTCACACACTCCAGAAGAGGGTGCCATATTCTGGAGAATCTAAATCCCTCTTATTGTCTGCATATGATGTACATAAACACAGCCTCACATACACCTCTAAAAATTTAAAGATGAGTGGGGCCACTGAAAGGGCTCAACAATTAACAGCATTGTCTCCTCTTCCAGAGAACCTGGGATCAACTACCAGCAACTATATGGTGGCCCATCTCCAGTTCCAGAAGATCAGAAAGACAGACAGACAGACAGAGAAAAGGATGGCAGGCCCTGCCTGGTCTTTCTTTTTTTCTTATCATTTTTTTTAAATATTTATTTATTTATTTATTTATTTATTTATTTATTTATTTATTAGACATAAGTACACTGTAGCTGTCTTCAGACACTCCAGAAGAGGGTGTCAGATTCTGGAGAATCTAAATCCCTCTTATAGTCTGCCTATGTTGTACATAAACACAGCCTCACATACACTTCTAAAAATTTAAAGATGAGTGGGGCCACTGAAAGGGCTCAACAATTAACAGCATTGTCTCCTCTTCCAGAGAACCTGGGATCAACTACCAGCAACTATATAGTGGCCTATCTTCAGTTCCAAAGGATCATATAGAGAGACAGACAGACAGACAGAAATGAGGATGGCAGACCTGCCTGTTCTTTCTTTCTTTCTTATCCATTTGAAAAAATGTTTACTTATTAATTAATTAATTAATTAATTAATTAATTAATTAATTAATTAATTAATTTATTAGATATAAGTACACTGTAGCTGTCTTCAGACACTCCAGAAGAGGGTGTGAGATTCTGGAGAATCTAAATACCTCTTATGGTCTGCATATGATGTACATAAACACAGACTCAAGTATACTTCTAAAAATTTAAAGATGGGTGGGGCCAAAGAATGGGCTCAACAATTAACAGCATTGTCTCCTCTTCCAGAGAACCTGGGATCAACTACCAGCAACTATATGGTGGCCCATCTGCAGTTCCAGGGATCAGACAGACAGACAGACAGACAGAGATAAGGATGGCAGGCCTGCCTGGTCTTTCTTTCTTACTTATCCTTTATAAAAAATGTTTATTTATTTATTTATTTATTTATTTATTTATTTATTTATTTATTTATGTATTTTTTAGATATAAGTACACTGTAGCTGTCTTCAGACACTCCAGTATAGGGTGTCAGATTCTGGAGGATCTAAATCCCTCTTATGGTCTGCATATGATGTACATAAACACAGCCTCACATATACTTCTAAAAATTTAAAGATGGGTGGGGCCACTGAAAGGGCTCAATAATTAAGAGCATTGTCTCCTCTTCCAGAGAACCTGGGATCAACTATAAGCAACTATATGGTTGCCCATCTCCAGTTCCAGGGGATCAGACAGAGAGACAGACAGACAGACAGAGATAAGGATGGAAGGCCTGCCTGGTCTTTCTTTCTTTCTTATCCTTTTTAAAAAATGTTTATTTATTTATTTATTTATTTATTTATTTATGAATTTATTAGATATAAGTACACTGTAGCTATCTTCAGACACTCCAGAAGAGGGTGTCATATTCTGGAGAATCTAAATCCCTCTTATTGTCTGCATATGATGTACATAAACACAGCCTCACATACACCTCTAAAAATTTAAAGATGAGTGGGGCCACTGAAAGGGCTCAACAATTAACAGCATTGTCTCCTCTTCCAGAGAACCTGGGATCAACTACCAGCAACTATATGGTGGCCCATCTCCAGTTCCAGGAGATCAGAAAGACAGACAGACAGACAGAGAAAAGGATGGCAGGCCCTGCCTGGTCTTTCTTTTTTTCTTATCATTTTTTTTAAATATTTATTTATTTATTTATTTATTTATTTATTTATTTATTAGACATAAGTACACTGTAGCTGTCTTCAGACACTCCAGAAGAGGGTGTCAGATTCTGGAGAATCTAAATCCCTCTTATAGTCTGCCTATGTTGTACATAAACACAGCCTCACATACACTTCTAAAAATTTAAAGATGAGTGGGGCCACTGAAAGGGCTCAACAATTAAAAGCATTGTCTCCTCTTCCAGAGAACCTGGGATCAACTACCAGCAACTATATTGTGGCCCATCTCCAGTTCCAGGAGATCAGACAGACAGACAGACAGACAGACAGAGATAAGGATGGCAGGCCTGCCTGGTCTTTAATTTTTTCTTATCCTTTTAAAAAATGTTTATTTATTTATTTATTTATTCATTTATTTATTAGATATAAGTACCCTGTAGCTGCCTTCAGATACTCCAGAAGAGGGTGTCAGATTCTGGAGAATATAAATCCCTCTTATGGTCTGCATATGATGTACATAAACAAAGCCTCACATATACTTCTAAAAATTTAAAGATGGGTGGGGCCACTGAAGGGCTCAACAATTAACAGCATTGTCTCCTCTTACAGAGAACCTGGGATCAACTACCAGCAAAAATATGGTGGCCCATCTCCAGTTTCAGGGGATCAGACAGACAGACAGACAAACAGACAAGGATGGCAGGCCTGCCTGGTTGTTCTTTCTTTCTTATCCTTTTTGAAAAAATGTTTATTTATTTATTTATGTATTTATTAGATATAAGTACACTGTAGAGGTCTTCAGACACTCCAGAAGAGGTTGTCAGATTCTGGAGAATCTAAATCCCTCTTATGGTCTGCATATGATGTACATAAACACAGACTCACATTTACTTCCAAAAATTTAAAGATGGGTGGGGCCACTGAAAGGGCTCAACAATTAACAGCATTGTCTCCTCTTCCAGAGAACCTGAGATCAACTACCAGCAACTATATGGTGGCCCATTTCCAGGTCCAGGGAATCAGAAAGACAGATAGACAGACAGACAGAGATAAGGATGGCAGGCCTGCCTGGTCTTTCTTTCTTACTTATCCTTTATAAAAAATGTTTATTTATTTATTTATTTATTTATTTATTTATTTATGTATTTTTTAGATATAAGTACACTGTAGCTGTCTTCAGACACTCCAGTATAGGGTGTCAGATTCTGGAGAATCTAAATCCCTCTTATGGTCTGCATATGATGTACATAAACACAGCCTCACATATACTTCTAAAAATTTAAAGATGGGTGGGGCCATTGAAAGGGCTCAATAATTAAGAGCATTGTCTCCTCTTCCAGAGAACCTGGGATCAACTACAAGCAACTATATGGTTGCCCATCTCCAGTTCCAGGGGATCAGACAGAGAGACAGACAGACAGACAGAGATAAGGATGGAAGGCCTGCCTGGTCTTTCTTTCTTTCTTATCTTTTTTAAAAAATGTTTATTTATTTATTTATTTATTTATTTATTTATTTATTAGATATAAGTACACTGTAGCTATCTTCACACACTCCATAAGAGGGTGCCATATTCTGGAGAATCTAAATCCCTCTTATTGTCTGCATATGATGTACATAAACACAGCCTCACATACACCTCTAAAAATTTAAAGATGAGTGGGGCCACTGAAAGGGCTCAACAATTAACAGCATTGTCTCCTCTTCCAGAGAACCTGGGATCAACTACCAGCAACTATATGGTGGCCCATCTCCAGTTCCAGAAGATCAGAAAGACAGACAGACAGACAGAGAAAAGGATGGCAGGCCCTGCCTGGTCTTTCTTTTTTTCTTATCATTTTTTTTAAATATTTATTTATTTATTTATTTATTTATTTATTTATTTATTTATTAGACATAAGTACACTGTAGCTGTCTTCAGACACTCCAGAAGAGGGTGTCAGATTCTGGAGAATCTAAATCCCTCTTATAGTCTGCCTATGTTGTACATAAACACAGCCTCACATACACTTCTAAAAATTTAAAGATGAGTGGGGCCACTGAAAGGGCTCAACAATTAACAGCATTGTCTCCTCTTCCAGAGAACCTGGGATCAACTACCAGCAACTATATAGTGGCCTATCTTCAGTTCCAAAGGATCATATAGAGAGACAGACAGACAGACAGAAATGAGGATGGCAGACCTGCCTGTTCTTTCTTTCTTTCTTATCCATTTGAAAAAATGTTTACTTATTAATTAATTAATTAATTAATTAATTAATTTATTTATTTATTAGATATAAGTACACTGTAGCTGTCTTCAGACACTCCAGAAGAGGGTGTGAGATTCTGGAGAATCTAAATACCTCTTATGGTCTGCATATGATGTACATAAACACAGACTCAAGTATACTTCTAAAAATTTAAAGATGGGTGGGGCCAAAGAATGGGCTCAACAATTAACAGCATTGTCTCCTCTTCCAGAGAACCTGGGATCAACTACCAGCAACTATATGGTGGCCCATCTGCAGTTCCAGGGATCAGACCGACAGACAGACAGACAGAGATAAGGATGGCAGGCCTGCCTGGTCTTTCTTTCTTACTTATCCTTTATAAAAAATGTTTATTTATTTATTTATTTATTTATTTATTTATTTATTTATTTATTTATGTATTTTTTAGATATAAGTACACTGTAGCTGTCTTCAGACACTCCAGTATAGGGTGTCAGATTCTGGAGGGTCTAAATCCCTCTTATGGTCTGCATATGATGTACATAAACACAGCCTCACATATACTTCTAAAAATTTAAAGATGGGTGGGGCCACTGAAAGGGCTCAATAATTAAGAGCATTGTCTCCTCTTCCAGAGAACCTGGGATCAACTATAAGCAACTATATGGTTGCCCATCTCCAGTTCCAGGGGATCAGACAGAGAGACAGACAGACAGACAGAGATAAGGATGGAAGGCCTGCCTGGTCTTTCTTTCTTTCTTATCCTTTTTAAAAAATGTTTATTTATTTATTTATTTATTTATTTATGAATTTATTAGATATAAGTACACTGTAGCTATCTTCAGACACTCCAGAAGAGGGTGTCATATTCTGGAGAATCTAAATCCCTCTTATTGTCTGCATATGATGTACATAAACACAGCCTCACATACACCTCTAAAAATTTAAAGATGAGTGGGGCCACTGAAAGGGCTCAACAATTAACAGCATTGTCTCCTCTTCCAGAGAACCTGGGATCAACTACCAGCAACTATATGGTGGCCCATCTCCAGTTCCAGGAGATCAGAAAGACAGACAGACAGACAGAGAAAAGGATGGCAGGCCCTGCCTGGTCTTTCTTTTTTTCTTATCATTTTTTTTTAAATATTTATTTATTTATTTATTTATTTATTTATTTATTTATTTATTTATTTATTTATTAGACATAAGTACACTGTAGCTGTCTTCAGACACTCCAGAAGAGGGTGTCAGATTCTGGAGAATCTAAATCCCTCTTATAGTCTGCCTATGTTGTACATAAACACAGCCTCACATACACTTCTAAAAATTTAAAGATGAGTGGGGCCACTGAAAGGGCTCAACAATTAACAGCATTGTCTCCTCTTCCAGAGAACCTGGGATCAACTACCAGCAACTATATTGTGGCCCATCTCCAGTTCCAGGAGATCAGACAGACAGACAGACAGACAGACAGAGATAAGGATGGCAGGCCTGCCTGGTCTTTAATTTTTTCTTATCCTTTTAAAAAATGTTTATTTATTTATTTATTTATTCATTTATTTATTAGATATAAGTACCCTGTAGCTGCCTTCAGATACTCCAGAAGAGGTTGTCAGATTCTGGAGAATCTAAATCCCTCTTATGGTCTGCATATGATGTACATAAACACAGACTCACATTTACTTCCAAAAATTTAAAGATGGGTGGGGCCACTGAAAGGGCTCAACAATAACAGCATTGTCTCCTCTTCCAGAGAACCTGAGATGAACTACCAGCAACTATATGGTGGCCCATTTCCAGGTCCAGGGAATCAGAAAGACAGATAGACAGACAGACAGAGATAAGGATGGCAGGCCTGCCTGGTATTTCTTTTTTTCTTATCAATTTTTAAAAAAGTTTATTTATTCATTCATTTATTTATTTATTTATTTATTTATTTATTTATTTATTATAATAAGTACACTGTAGCTGTCTTCAGACACTCCAGAAGAGGGTGTCAGATTCTGGAGAATCTAAATCCCTCTTATAGTCTGCCTATGATTTACATAAACACAGCCTCACATACACTTCTAAAAATTTAAAGATGAGTGGGGCCACTGAAAGGGCTCAACAATTAACAGCATTGTCTCCTCTTCCAGAGAACCTGGGATCAACTATCAGCCACTATATGGTGGCCCATCTCCAGTTCCCCGGGATCAGAAAGACAGACAGACAGACAGAGTTAAGGAACGCAGGCCTTCCTGGACTTTCTTTTTTTCTTATCATTTTTAAAAAATGATTATTTATTTATTTATTTATTTATTAGATATAAGTACATGGTAGCAGTCTTCTGACACTCCAGAAGACGGTGTCAGATTCTGGACAATCTAAATCCCTCTTATGGTCTGCATATGAGGTACATAAACACAGCCTCACATATACTTCTAAAAATTTAAAGATGGGTGGGGCCACTTTACTGCTCAAAAATTAACAGCATTGTCTCCTCTTCCAGAGAACCTGGGATCAACTACCAGCAACTATATAATGGCCCATCTCCAGTTCCAGGGGATCAGACAGACAGACAGACAGACAGACTAGAATGGCAGGCCTGTCTGGTTTTTCATTCTTTCTTATCCTTTTTAAAACATCTTTCTTTCTTTCTTTCTTTCTTTCTTTCTTTCTTTCTTTCTTTCTTTCTTTCTTTCTTTCTTTCTTTCTTTCTTTATTAGATATAAGTACACTGTAGATGTCTTCAGACACTCCAGAAGAGGGTATCAGTTTCTGGAGAATCTAAATCCCTCTTATGGTCTGCATACAATGTACATAAACACTGAAAGGGCTCAACAATTAACAGCATTGTCTCCTCTTCCAGAGAACTTGGGATCAACTACCAGCAACTATATGGTGGCCCATCTCTAGTTCCAGGGGATCAGACAGACAGACTGACAGACAGAGATAAGGATGGCAGGCCTACCTGGTCTTTCTTTCCTTCTTATCCTTTTAAAAAAATGTTTATTTATTTATTTATGTATGTATTTATTAGATATAAGTACACAGTAGCTGTCTTCAGACACTCCAGAAGAGGGTGTCAGATTACGGAGAATCTAAATCCCTCTTATGGTCTGCATATGATGTATATAAACACAGCCTCACATATACTTCTAAAAATTTAAAGATGGGTGGGGCCACTTAAAGGGCTCAACAAATACCAGCATTGTCTCCTCTTCCAGAGAACCTGGGATCAACTACCAGCAAAAATATGGTGGCCCATCTCCAGTTTCAGGGGATCAGATAGACAGATAGACAAACAGACAAGTAAGGCAGGCCTGCTTGGTTTTTATTTCTTTCTTATCCTTTTTAAAACATGTTTATTTATTTATTTATGTATTTATTAGATATAAGTACACTCTAGCTGTCTTCAGACACTCCAGAAGAGGGTGTCAGATTCTGAAAAATCTAAATCCCTCTTATGGTCTGCATATGATGTACATAAACACAGCCTCACAAATTCTTCTAAAAATTTAAAGATGGGTGGAGCCACTGAAAGGGCTCAAAAATTAACAGCATTGTCTCCTCTTGCAGAGAAACTGGGATCAACTACCAGCAACTATATGGTGGCCCATCTCCAGTTCCAGGGTATCAGACAGACAGACAGATAGACAGAGATAAGGATGGCAGGCCTGCCTGGTCTTTCTTTCTTTCTTTCTTATCCATTTTTAAAAATGTTTATTTCTTTATTTATTTATTTATTTATTTATTTATTTATTTATTTATTAGATATAAGTACACTGTAGTTGTCTTCAGTCACTCCAGAAGAGGGTGTCAGATTCTGGAGAATATAAATCCCTCTTATGATCTGCATATGATGTACATAAACACAGCCTCACATATAGTTCTAAAAATTTAAAGATGGGTGGGGCCCCAGAAAGGGCTCAATAATTAACAGCATTGACTCCTCTTCCAGAGAACCTGGGATCAACAATGAGCAACTATATGGTGGCCCATCTTTCGTTCCAGTGGTTCAGACAGACAGACAGACAGACAGAGATAAGGATGGCAGGCCTGCCTGGAATTTCTTTTTTTCTTATCCTTTTTAAAAAATGTTTATTTATTTATGTATGTATATATTTATTTATTTATGTATTTATTAGATATAAGTACAATGTAGCTGTCTTCAGACACTCCAGAAGAGGGTGTCAGATACTGGAGAATCTAAATCCCTCGTATGGTCTGCATATGATGTACATAAACACAGCCTCACATATACTTCTAAAAATTTAGAGATGGGTGGGGCTACTGAAAGGGCTCAACAACTAACAGCATTGTCTCCTCTTCCAGAGTACCTGGGATCAACTACCAGCAACTATATGGTGGCCCATCTCCAGTTCCAGTGGATCTGACAGATAGAGAGACAGACAGACAGACAGACAGACAAGGTGGCAGGCCTGCCTGGTCTTTCTTTCTTTCTTATCCTTTTTAAAAATGTTTATTAATTTATGTATGTATTTATTAGATAAAAGTACACGGTAGCTGTCTTCAAACACTCCCGAAGAGGGTGTCAGATTCTGGAGAATCTATATCCCTCTTATGATCTGCATATGATGTACATAAACACAGCCTCACATATACCTCTAAAAACTTAAAGATGGGTGGGGCCACTGAAAGGGCTCAACAATTAACAGCATTGTCTCCTCTTCCAGAGAACCTGGGATCAACTACCAGCAACTATATAATGGCCCATCTCCAGTTCCAGGGGATCAGACAGACAGACAGACAGACAGACTAGAATGGCAGGCCTGTCTGGTTTTTCATTCTTTCTTATCCTTTTTAAAAAATGTTTATTTGTTTATTTATGAATTTATTAGATATAATTACACTGTAGCTGTCTTCAGACACTCCAGTAGAGGGTGTCAGATTCTGGAGAATCTAAATCCTTGTTATGGTCTGCATATGATATACATAAACAGAGACTCACATATACTTCTAAAAATTTAAAGATGGGTGGGACCACTGAAAGGGCTCAACAATTAAGAGCATTATATCCTCTCCAGAGAACCTGGGATCAACTACCATCAACTATATGGTGGCCCATCTCCAGTTCCAGGGGATCAGACAGACAGACAGAGAAACAGACAAGGATAAGGATGGCATGCCTGCCTGGCCTTTCTTTCTTTCTTATCCATTTTAAAAAATGTTTATTTATTTATTTATTTATTTATTTATTTATTTATTTATGTATTTATTAGATATAAGTACACTGTAGCTGTCTTCAGACACTCCTGAATAGGGTGTCAGATTCTGGAGAATCTAAATCCCTCTTATGGTCTGCATATGATGTACATAAACACAGCCTCACATATACTTCTAAAAATTTAAAGATGGGTAGGACCACTGAAAGGGCTCAACAATTAACATCATTGTCTCCTCTTCCAGAGAACCTGGGATCAACTACCAGCAACTATATGGTGGCCCATCTGCAGTTCCAGGGGATCAGACAGACAGACAGACAGACAGAGATAAGGATGGCAGGCCTGCCTGGTCTTTCTTTCTTTCTTATCCTTTAAAAAATGTTTATTTATTTATGTATTTATTATATATAAGTACACTGTAGCTGTCTACAGACACTCCAGAAGAGTGTGTTAGATTCTAGAGAATCTAAATCCCTCTTATGGTCTGTGTATGATGTACATAAACACAGCCTCACATATACTGAGCTGAGGTGTCACAGGCCAACTGCTGGAATTTCTGAGTACCACCTAGAGAGAGAAAACCTATGCTGTGGTTGTTTAATTTATGTATTTTATTATTTCTATTTGTTGTTTTGTTTTGTTTTATTTGTTTTTAGAGAAGGCCTCAGTCTGTAGCTCTGGCTGACCCAGGACTGCCTACCTGTGTTAATTAGGGTTTCACAGCTGAGAACAGACACCAAGAGCAAGGTAAGGTTTAGAAAACCCGACCTTCAGTGGTGGCTCAAGCTCTTAATGAGAGCACTCTGTAGGCAGAGGCAGTAAGTTTCTGAGTTCGAGGCCACCCTGGTGAAAGACATGGTTAGGCAGGGCTAGGGTAGGCTAGGGTAGGCTAGGGTAGGCTAGGGTAGGCTAGGGTAGGCTAGGGTAGGCTAGGGTAGGCTAGGGTAGGCTAGGGTAGGCTAGGGTAGGCTAGGGTAGGCTAGGGTAGGCTAGGGTAGGCTAGGGTAGGCTAGGGTAGGCTAGGGTAGGCTAGGGTAGGCTAGGGTAGGCTAGGGTAGGCTAGGGTAGGCTAGGGTAGGCTAGGGTAGGCTAGGGTAGGCTAGGGTAGGCTAGGGTAGGCTAGGGTAGGCTAGGCCAGGGTGAGAAGAAAGAAAAGAAAGAAAAGAAAGAAAGAAAGAAAGAAAGAAAGAAAGAAAGAAAGAGGTTTTATAAAAAGTGTTAAAGTTTTTAAAAATTAAAAAAAAAATACCAGATCACCATCACACAGCATTGGCTGTCTTCAGGTGTATCCTTTCAGCCTCCAAAACAAAAAGCAATGGCTGGCTGTCTTCAGGTGTATCCTATTCTCCAGTCTTATTTCCAACCTAAGAGCTGGGCTGAGCTGCCTCATTATGTAATTGCAAACCTTCCTTGGTTTGTCTTTTCCATTTCTAAGACTAACAGGCCTTTTTCTATTTAGAGAATATGCTCATGACTGTACTTTAGATATAGTAAATATAACTGTTGCTTATAAAACTTGTTTTCTAGGAATTTTTAAAGGGCAATGGCAGAGTTTATTTTTTAAAAATATTTTGCATTTATTTATTTGTGTGAGTGATGAAGCTCAGGTCTTCAAACTCGTCAGGAGGTATGATTACCTCCCCTCTCTCTCAACCCCTCTCTCTCCTCTCTCAATGATTGTGTAAGAATGTTTTGCATGTGTATGCTGTGCCCACAGACTCCAGAACAGAGTATTAGATCCCCTGGAACTGGAGATGGGCCACCATATATAATACTGGTAATTGAGCCCAGGTTCTCTGGAAGAGGAGACAATGCTCTTAATTGTTGAGCCCTCTCTGTAGCCACGTCTTTCTTTCTTTTTTTTTTTTTTGAGTATATGTGAGGCTGTGTTTATATACATCATATGCAGACAATAAGAATGATTTAGATTCTTCAGAATCTGACACCCTCTTCTGGACTGTCTGAAGATAGCTACAGCATACTTAAATATAATAAATAAATAAATCTTTAAAAAGAAAAGGAAAAGTAAAAAAGAAAGAACAGGCCTGCCATATGCATGTTCATAGAGGAAAATGGAAGAGACCCCAATCTAACCTCAGCAGGGTGCTTCCTTCTGGATGGTAGCTCACAGTTTCATCCCAGCAAGACAGGCAAATCACTGAGTTCAAGGACAGTAAGGTTCAGGACAGCCAAGGTTAGGAAGGAAAAGGGTCTATGTTGAGAATACAACCTACAAAACAACAACTAGGAAAAAGAAGTGACAGTGTAACTTGGGGTAGGGTACCAACAAGAGAAAGCTTTCTGTTACCACTTACAAACACCAGTAGCCTTGCACCCTTCTGCCCAGGTCCCTGCCTTACTTTCTAGGAATTCTAAGGATGCCAGGGTGTGGGGGAATCCAGATTAACTTTTTAATAACAAAGACTTGGTCTTTGATGTCTATAGGAAGTCCTTCTCAGTGCCTTTAACTACCACTGAACTTTCAGGGCTGTGACTCAACTGTAACAAGGAACAGAGCTAAGAACCTGCAGCCTTTGAAAACAACTATTTTTTTAAAG
The DNA here is from genome assembly GCF_978045245.1 of Mus caroli. NCBI lineage: Eukaryota > Metazoa > Chordata > Mammalia > Rodentia > Muridae > Mus > Mus caroli. Next base: position 38,373 of record NW_028227676.1, on the reverse strand, counting down.
TGGGGGACACAAATCAGCAGTAGAACCCCTCAGGTTCAGCCATAATACTTGTTAGGGAAACAGCCTCAATGTCCGGAGCTGAGGTCTCATGGGTGAACTGCTTCAAACTCTGAGTATCATTGAAAGAAAGAAAAGATATCATGTGGTTTCTTAATTTATTTATTTTATTATTTCTATTTTTTTTGTTTTCTTTTGTTTTGTTTTAGAAAAGGCCTCAGTCTGTAGCTATGGCTGACCTAGGACAGACTACATGTGTTAATTAGATTTTCACAGTTGAGAAACAGACCATACCTATGTAAGACTTAGAAAACCCAACAGTCAGTGGTGGCTCGAGCTCTTAATGAGAGCACTCTGGAGGCAGAGGCAGTCAGTTTCTGAGTTCGAGGCCAGCCTGGTTAAAGACAGGGATAGGCAGGGCTAGGCAAGGCAGGGCTGGGCTAGGCTAGGCTAGGCAAGGGGCTGGGCTAGGCAAGGCAAGGGGCTAGGCTAGGCAACGCAAGGGGCTAGGCAAGACAGACAGACAGAGAGAAAGACAGACAAGGATGGAAGCCTGCCTGGTTTTTCTTTCTTTCTTATCCCTTTTAAAAAATGTATATTTATTTATTTATTTATTTATTTATTTATTTATTTATTTATGTATTTATTAGATATAAGTACACTGTAGCTGTCTTCAGACACTCCAGAAGAGGGTTTCAGATTCTGGAGAATCTATATCCCTCTTATGGTCTGCATATGATGTACATAAACACAGCCTCACATATACTTCTAAAAATTTAAAGATGGGTAGGACCACTGAAAGGGCTCAACAATTAACATCATTGTCTCCTCTTCCAGAGAACCTGGGATCAACTACCAGCAACTATATGGTGGCCCATCTCCAGTTCCAGGGGATCAGACAGACAGACAGAGATACAGACAGATAGAGTTAAGGATGGCAGGCCTACCTGGTCTTTCATTCTTTCTTATCCTTTTAAAAAATGTTTATTTATTTATTTATTTATTTATTTATTTATTTATTTATTAGATATAAGTACACTGTAGCTGTCTTCAGACACTCCAGAAGGGGGTGTCAGATTCTGGAGAATCTAAATCCCTCTTATGGTCTGCATATGATTTACATGAACACAGCCTCACATATACTTATAAAAATTTAAAGATGGGTGGGGCCACTGAAAGGGCTCAAAAATTAACAGCATTGTCTCCTCTTCCAGAGAACCTGGGATCAACTACCAGCAACTATATGGTGGCCCATCTCCAGTTCCAGGCGATCAGACAGACAGACAGACTTACAGACAAGGATGGCAGGCCTTCCTGGTTTTTATTTGTTTCTTATCCGTTTAAAAAGGTTTATTTATTTATTTATGAATTTATTATATATAAGTACACTGTAGCTGTCTTCAGACACTCAGGAAGAGGGTGTCAGATTCTGGAGAATCTAAGTCCCTCTTATGATATGCATATGATGTACGTAAAAACAGCTTCACATTTATTTCTAAAAATTTAAAGATGGGTGGGGCCACTGTGAGGGCTCAACAATTAACAGCATTGTCTCCTCTTCCAGAGAACCTGGGATCAACTACCAGCAACTATATGGTGGCCCATCTCCAGATTCAGGGGATCAGAGAGACAGACAGACAGACAGACAGACAAGGATGGCAGGCCTGCCTGGTTTTTCTTTCTTTCTTATCCTTTTTAAAACATGTTTATTTATTTATTTATTTATGTATTTATTAGATATAAGTACACTGTAGCTGTCTTCAGACACTCCAGAAGAGGGTATCAGATTCTGGAGAATATAAATCCCTCTTATGGTCTACATACAATGTACATAAACACAGCCTCACATATATTTCTAAAAATTTAAAGATGTGTGGGGCCACTGAAAGGGCTCAACAATTAACAGCATTGTCTCCTCTTCCAGAGAACCTGGGATTAAACTACCAGCAACTATGTGGTGGCCCATCTCCATTTCCAGGGGATCAGACAGACAGACAGACAGACAGAGATAAGGATGGCAGGCCTGCCTGGTCTTTCTTTCTTTCTTATCCTGTTTAAAAAATGTTTATTTATTTATTTATTTATTTATTTATTTATTTATTTATTTATTTATTTATTAGATATAAGTACACTGTAGCTGTCTTCAGACACTCCAGAAGAGGGTATCAGATTCTGGAGAATCTAAATACCTCTTATGGTCTGCATATTATGTACATAACACAGCCTCACATATATTTCTAAAAATTTAAAGATGTGTGGGGCCACTGAAAGGGCTCAACAATTAACAGCATTGTCTCCTCTTCCAGAGAACCTGGATCAACTACCAGCAACTATATGGTGGCCCATCTCCAGTTCCAGGGAATCAGACAGACAGACAGACAGACAGATATAAGGATGGAAGGCCTGCCTGGATTTTCTTTCTTTATTATCCTTATTTAAAAATGTTTATTTGTTTATTTAAGTATTTATTAGACATAAGTACACTGTAGCTGTCTTCAGACACTCCAGAAGAGGGTGTCATATGCTGGAGAATCTAAATCCCTCTTATGGTCTGCATTTGATGTACATAAACATAGCCTCACATATACTTCTAAAAATTTAAAGATGGGTGGGGCCACTGAAAGGTCTAAACAATTAACAGCATTGTCTCCTTTTCCAGAGAACCTGGGATCAAATACCAGCAACTATATGGTGTCCCATCTCCAGTTACAGGGGATCAGACAGACAGACAGACAGACAGAAAGTGATAAGGATGGCAGGCCAGCATGGTCTTTCTTTCTTTCTTCTCCGTTTAAAAAAAATGTTTATTTATTTATTTTTATTTATTTATTTATTTATTTATTTATTTTTAATGTATTTATTAGATATAAGTACACAATACTTGTCTTCAGACACTCCAGAAGAGGTTGTCAGATTCTGGAGAATCTAAATCTCTCTTATGGTCTGCATATGATATACATAAACACAGCCTCACATATACTTCTAAAAATTTAAAGATGGGTGGGGCCACTAAAAGGGATCAACAATTAACAGCATTGTCTCCTCTTCCAGAGAACCTGGGATCAATAACCAGTAATTATATGGTGGCCCATCTCCAGTTCCAGGGGATCAGACAGACACACAGACAGACAGACAGATATAAGGATGGCAGGCCTGCCTGGTCTTTCTTTCTTTCTTATCATTTTAAAAAAGGTTTATTTATTTATTTATGTATTTATTAGATATAAGTACACTATAGCTATCTTCAGACACTCCAGAAGAGGGTGTTTGATTCTGCAGAACGTAAATCCCATTTATGTTCTGCATATGATGTACATAAACACAGCCTCACATATTCTTCTAAAAATTTAAAGATGGTTAGGGCCACTGAAAGGAACCAACAATTAACAGCATTGTCTCCTCTTCCAGAGAACCTGGGATCAACTACCAGCAACTATATGTTGGCCCATCTCCAGTTTCAGGGGATCAGACAGACAAACAGACAGACAGAAAGACAGAGATAAGGATGGCAGGCCTGCCTGGTCTTTCTTTCTTTCTTATCCTTTTTAAAAAATGTTTATTTATTTATTTATTTATTTATGTATTTTTTAGATATAAGTACACTGTAGCTGTCTTCAGACACTCCAGAAGAGGGTGTCAGATTCTGGAGAATCTAAATCCCTCTTATGGTCTGCATATCATGTACATAAACACAGCCTCACATATACTTCTAAAAATTTAAAGATGGGTGGGGTCACTAAAGAAAGGGCTCAACAATTAACAGCATTGTCTCCTCTTCCAGAGAACCTGGGATGAACTACCAGCAACTATATGGTGGCCCATCTCCAGTTCCAGGGGATCAGACAGACAGACAGACAGACAGACAGAGATAAGGATGGCAGGCGTGCCTGGTCTTTCTTTCTTTATTATACTGTTGAAAAAATGTTTATTTATTTATTTATTTATTTTTATTTATGTATTTATTAGATATAAGTACACTGTAGCTGTCTTCAGACACTTCAGAAGATGTTGTCAGATTCTTGAGAATCTAAATCCCTCTTATGGTCTGCATATGATGTACATAAACACAGACTCATATATACTTCTAAAAATTTAAAGATGTGTGGGGCCACTGAAAGGACTCAACAATTAACAGCATTGTCTCCTCTTCCAGAGAACCTCGGATCAACTACCAGCAAATATATGGGGCCCATTCCAGTTCCAGGGGATCAGACTGACAGACAGACAGACAGACAGACAGAGATAAGGATGGCAGGCCTGCTGGTCTTTCTTTTTTTCTTATCCTTTTTAAAAAATGTTTGTTTATTTACTTATTTATTTATTTATTTATTCATTCATTTATTTATTTATTTATTTATTTAATTATTTATTTATTTATTAGATATATGTACACTGTAGCTGTCTTCAGACACTCCAGAAGAGGGTGTCAGATTGTGGAGAATCTAAATCCCTCTTTTGGTCTGCATATGATGTACATAAACACAGACTCACATATACTTCTAAAAATTTCAAGATGTGTGGGGCCACTGAAAGCGCTCAACAATTAACAGCATTGTCTCCTCTTCCAGAAAACCTGGGATCAACTACCAGCAACTATATGGTGGCCCATCTCCAGTTCCAGGGGATTAGACAGACAGACAGACAGAGATAAGGATGGCAGGCCTGCTGGTCTTTCTTTTTTTCTTATCTTTTTTAAAAAATGTTTATTTATTTATTTATTTATTTATTTATTTATTTATTTATGTATTTATTAGATATATGTACACTGTATCCATCATAGACACTCCAAAAGACGGTGTCAGATTCTGGAGAATCTAAATCCCTCTTACGGTCTGAATATGATGTACATAAACACAGCATCACATTTACTTCTAGAAATTTAAAGATGAGTGGGGCCACTGAAAGGGCTGAACAATTAACAGAATTGTCTCCTCTTCAGAGTACCTGGGATCAACTACCAGCAACTATATGGTGGCCCATCTCCAGTTCCAGGAGATCAGACAGACAGACAGAGAGACAGACAGACTGACATAGATAAGGATGACCGTCCAGCCTGGTCTTTCTTTCTATCTTATTCTTTTTAAAAAATGTTTGTTTGTTTGTTTGTTTATTTATTTATTTATTTATTTATTTATGTATTTATTAGATATAAGTACACTTTAGCATTTTCATACACTACAGAAGAGGGTGTCAGATTCTGGAGAATCTATATCCCTCTTATGGTCTGCATATGATGTACATAAACACAGCCTCACATATACTTCTAAAAATTTAAAGATGTGTGGGGCCACTGAAAGGTCTCAACAATTAACAGCATTGTCTACTCATCAGAGATCCTGGGATCAACTACCAGCAACTTTATGGTGGCCCATCTCCAGTTCCATGTTATCAGACAGACAGACAGAGAGACAAGGATAAGGATGGCAGGCCTGCCTGGTCTTTCTTTCTTTTTTATCCTTTTTAAAAAATGTTTATTTATTTATTTATGTATTTATTAGATATAAGTACAATGTAGCTGTCTTCAAACAATCCAGAAGAGGGTGTCAGATTCTGGAGAATCTAAATCCCTCTTATGGTCTGCATATGATGTACATAAACACAGCACAACTTTACCTCTAAAAATTCAAAGATGGGTGGGGCCACTGAAATGGCTCAACAATTAACAGCATTGTCTCCTCTTCCAGAGAGCCTGGGATCAACTACCAGTAACTATATGGTGGCCCATCTCCAGTACCAGGGTATCAAACAGACAGACAGACAGACAGACAGAGATAAGGATGGCAGGCCTGCCTGGTCTTTCTTTCTTTCTTATCCTTTTTAAAAAAAATTATTTTTTATATATGTATTTATTAGATATAAGTACACTGTAGCTGTCTTTAGACACTGCAGAAGAGGGTGTCAGATTCTGGAGAATCTAAATCCCTCTTAGGGTCTGCATATGATGTACATAAACACAGACTCACATTTTCTTCTAAAAATTTAAAGATGGGTGGGGCCACTGAAAGGGCTCAACAATTAACAGCATTGTCTCCTCTTCCAGAGAACCTGGGATAAACTACCAGCAACACTATGGTGGCCCATCTCCAGTTCCAGGGTATCAGACAGACAGACAGACAGACAGAGATAAGGGTGGCAGGCCTGCCTGGTCTTTCTTTTTTCTTATCCTTTTTAAATAATGTTTTTTTAATTATTTATTTATGTATTTATTAGATATAAGTACACAGTAGCTGTCTTCAGACACTCCAGAAGAGGGTGTCAGATTCTGGAGAATCTAAATCCCTCTTATGGTCTGCATATGATGTACATAAACACAGCCTCACATATACTTCTAAAAATTTAAAGATGGGTAGGACCACTGAAAGGGCTCAACAATTAACATCATTGTCTCCTCTTCCAGAGAACCTGGGATTAAACTACCAGCAACTATGTGGTGGCCCATCTCCAGTTCCAGGGGATCAGACAGACAAACAGACAGACAGACAGAGATAAGGATGGCAGGCCTGCTAGTCTTTATTTTTTTCTTATCCTTTTAAAAAAATGTTTATTTATTTATTTATTTATTTATGTATTTATTTATTTATTAGATATAAGTACACTGTAGCTGTCTTCAGACACTCCAGAAGAGGGTATCAGATTCTGGAGAATCTAAATAACTCTTATGGTCTGCATATGATGTACATAACACAGCCTCACATATATTTCTAAAAATTTAAAGATGTGTGGGGCCACTGAAAGGGCTCAACAATTAACAGCATTGTCTCCTCTTCCAGAGAAACTGGATCAACTACCAGCAACTATATGGTGGCCCATCTCCAGTTCCAGGGAATCAGACAGACAGACAGACAGACAGATATAAGGATGGAAGGCCTGCCTGGATTTTCTTTCTTTATTATCCTTATTTAAAAATGTTTATTTGTTTATTTATGTATTTATTAGACATAAGTACACTGTAGCTGTCTTCAGACACTCCAGAAGAGGGTGTCATATGCTGGAGAATCTAAATCCCTCTTATGGTCTGCATTTGATGTACATAATCATAGCCTCACATATACTTCTAAAAATTTAAAGATGGGTGGGGCCACTGAAAGGGCTCAACAATTAACAGCATTGTCTCCTTTTCCAGAGAACCTGGGATCAACTACCAGCAACTATATGGTGTCCCATCTCCAGTTACAGGGGATCAGACAGACAGACAGACAGACAGAAAGTGATAAGGATGGCAGGCCTGCATAGTCTTTCTTTCTTTCTTCTCCGTTTAAAAAAAATGTTTATTTATTTATTTTTATTTATTTATTTATTTATTTATTTATTTTTAATGTATTTATTAGATATAAGTACACAATACTTGTCTTCAGACACTCCAGAAGAGGTTGTCAGATTCTGGAGAATCAAAATCCCTCTTATGGTCTGCATATGATGTACATAAACACAGCCTCACATATACTTCTAAAAATTTAAAGATGGGTGGGGCCACTAAAAGGGATCAACAATTAACAGCATTGTCTCCTCTTCCAGAGAACCTGGGATCAATAACCAGTAATTATATGGTGGCCCATCTCCAGTTCCAGGGGATCAGACAGACACACAGACAGACAGACAGAGATAAGGATGGCAGGCCTGCCTGGTCTTTCTTTCTTTCTTATCATTTTAAAAAAGGTTTATTAATTTATTTATGTATTTATTAGATATAAGTACACTATAGCTATCTTCAGACACTCCAGAAGAGGGTGTTTGATTCTGCAGAACGTAAATCCCATTTATGTTCTGCATATGATGTACATAAACACAGCCTCACATATTCTTCTAAAAATTTAAAGATGGTTCGGGCCACTGAAAGGAACCAACAATTAACAGCATTGTCTCCTCTTCCAGAGAACCTGGGATCAACTACCAGCAACTATATGTTGGCCCATCTCCAGTTTCAGGGGATCAGACAGACAAACAGACAGACAGAAAGACAGAGATAAGGATGGCAGGCCTGCCTGGTCTTTCTTTCTTTCTTATCCTTTTTAAAAAATGTTTATTTATTTATTTATTTATGTATTTTTTAGATATAAGTACACTGTAGCTGTCTTCAGACACTCCAGAAGAGGGTGTCAGATTCTGGAGAATCTAAATCCCTCTTATGGTCTGCATATGATGTACATAAACACAGCTTCACATATACTTCTAAAAATTTAAAGATGGGTGGGGTCACTAAAGAAAGGGCTCAACAATTAACAGCATTGTCTCCTCTTCCAGAGAACCTGGGATGTACTACCAGCAACTATATGGTGGCCCATCTCCAGTTCCAGGGGATCAGACAGACAGACAGACAGACAGAGATAAGGATGGCAGGCCTGCCTGGTCTTTCTTTCTTTCTTATCCTTTTTAAAAAATGTTTATTTATTTATTTATTTATTTATGTATTTTTTAGATATAAGTACACTGTAGCTGTCTTCAGACACTCCAGAAGAGGGTGTCAGATTCTGGAGAATCTAAATCCCTCTTATGGTCTGCATATCATGTACATAAACACAGCCTCACATATACTTCTAAAAATTTAAAGATGGGTGGGGTCACTAAAGAAAGGGCTCAACAATTAACAGCATTGTCTCCTCTTCCAGAGAACCTGGGATGAACTACCAGCAACTATATGGTGGCCCATCTCCAGTTCCAGGGGATCAGACAGACAGACAGACAGACAGAGATAAGGATGGCAGGCGTGCCTGGTCTTTCTTTCTTTATTATACTGTTTGAAAAAATGTTTATTTATTTATTTTTTTTATTTATGTATTTATTAGATATAAGTACACTGTAGCTGTCTTCATACTCTTCAGAAGATGTTGTCGGATTCTTGAGAATCTAAATCCCTCTTATGGTCTGCATATGATGTACATAAACACAGACTCACATATACTTCTAAAAATTTAAAGATGTGTGGGGCCACTGAAAGGACTCAACAATTAACAGCATTGTCTCCTCTTCCAGAGAACCTCGGATCAACTACCAGCAAATATATGGGGCCCATTCCAGTTCCAGGGGATCCGACTGACAGACAGACAGACAGACAGACAGAGATAAGGATGGCAGGCCTGCTGGTCTTTCTTTTTTTTTTATCCTTTTTAAAAAATGTTTGTTTATTTACTTATTTATTTATTTATTTATTTATTCATTCATTCATTCATTTATTTATTTATTTATTTATTTATTTATTTATTTATTTATTTATTAGATATAAGTACACTGTATCTGTCTTCAGACACTCCAGAAGAGGGTGTCAGATTGTGGAGAATCTAAATCCCTCTTTTGGTCTGCATATGATGTACATAAACACAGACTCACATATACTTCTAAAAATTTCAAGATGTGTGGGGCCACTGAAAGCGCTCAACAATTAACAGCATTGTCTCCTCTTCCAGAAAACCTGGGATCAACTACCAGCAACTATATGGTGGCCCATCTCCAGTTCCAGGGGATTAGACAGACAGACAGACAGAGATAAGGATGGCAGGCCTGCTGGTCTTTCTTTTTTTCTTATCCTTTTTAAAAAATGTTTATTTATTTATTTATTTATTTATTTATTTATTTATTTATTTATGAATTTATTAGATATATGTACACTGTATCCGTCATAGACACTCCAAAAGACGGTGTCAGATTCTGGAGAATCTAAATCCCTCTTACGGTCTGAATATGATGTACATAAACACAGCATCACATTTACTTCTAGAAATTTAAAGATGAGTCGGGCCACTGAAAGGGCTGAACAATTAACAGAATTGTCTCCTCTTCAGAGTACCTGGGATCAACTACCAGCAACTATATGGTGGCCCATCTCCAGTTCCAGGAGATCAGACAGACAGACAGACAGAGAGACAGACAGACAGACATAGATAAGGATGACCGTCCAGCCTGGTCTTTCTTTATATCTTATACTTTTTTAAAAAGTTTGTTTGTTTATTTATTTATTTATTTATTTATTTATTTATGTATTTATTAGATATAAGTACACTTTAGCTATCTTCAGACACTCCAGAAGAGGGTGTCAGATTCTGGAGAATCTATATCCCTCTTATGGTCTGCATATGATGTACATAAACACAGCCTCACATATACTTCTAAAAATTTAAAGATGTGTGGGGCCACTGAAAGGTCTCAACAATTAACAGCATTGTCTACTCATCAGAGATCCTGGGATCAACTACCAGCAACTTTATGGTGGCCCATCTCCAGTTCCATGTTATCAGACAGACAGACAGAGAGACAAGGATAAGGATGGCAGGCCTGCCTGGTCTTTCTTTCTTTTTTATCCTTTTTAAAAAATGTTTATTTATTTATTTATGTATTTATTAGATATAAGTACAATGTAGCTGTCTTCAAACAATCCAGAAGAGGGTGTCAGATTCTGGAGAATCTAAATCCCTCTTATGGTCTGCATATGATGTACATAAACACAGCACAACTTTACTTCTAAAAATTCAAAGATGGGTGGGGCCACTGAAATGGCTCAACAATTAACAGCATTGTCTCCTCTTCCAGAGAGCCTGGGATCAACTACCAGTAACTATATGGTGGCCCATCTCCAGTACCAGGGTATCAAACAGACAGACAGACAGACAGACAGAGATAAGGATGGCAGGCCTGCCTGGTCTTTCTTTCTTTCTTATCCTTTTTTAAAAAAATTATTTTTTATATATGTATTTATTAGATATAAGTACACTGTAGCTGTCTTTAGACACTGCAGAAGAGGGTGTCAGATTCTGGAGAATCTAAATCCCTCTTAGGGTCTGCATATGATGTACATAAACACAGACTCACATTTTCTTCTAAAAATTTAAAGATGGGTGGGGCCACTGAAAGGGCTCAACAATTAACAGCATTGTCTCCTCTTCCAGAGAACCTGGGATAAACTACCAGCAACACTATGGTGGCCCATCTCCAGTTCCAGGGTATCAGACAGACAGACAGACAGACAGAGATAAGGGTGGCAGGCCTGCCTGGTCTTTCTTTTTTCTTATCCTTTTTAAATAATGTTATTTTAATTATTTATTTATGTATTTATTAGATATAAGTACACAGTAGCTGTCTTCAGACACTCCAGAAGAGGGTGTCCGATTCTGAAGAATCTAAATCCCTCTTATTGTCTGCATATGATGTACATAAACACAGCCTCACATATACTTCTAAAAATTTAATGATGGGTAGGACCACTGAAAGGGCTCAACAATTAACATCATTGTCTCCTCTTCCAGAGAACCTGGGATCAACTACCAGCAACTATATGGTGGCCCATCTGCAGTTCCAGGGTATCAGACAGACAGACAGACAGAAAGAGATAAGGATGGAGGCCTGCCTGGTCTTTCTTTCTTACTCATTCTTTTTAGAAAATGTTTATTTATTTGTTTATTTATTTATTTATTTGTTTATTTATTTATGTATTTATTAGATATAAGTACACTATAGCTGTCTTCAGACTCTCCAGAAGAGGGTGTCAGATTCTGGAGAATCTATATCCCTCTTATGGTTGCATATGATGTACATGAACACAGCCTCACATATACTTCTAAAAATTTAAAGATGTGTGGGGCCACTGAAAGGGCTCAACAATTAACAGCATTGTCTCCTCTTCCAGAGAACCTGAAATCAACTACCAGCAACTATATGGTGGCCCATCTGCAGTTCCAGGGGATCAGACAGACAGACAGACAGAGATAAGGATGGCAGGCCTGCCTGGCCTTTCTTTCTTTCTTATCGTTTTAAAAAAATGTTTATTTAATTATTTATGTATTTATTAGATATAAGTACACTGTAGCTGTCTTCAGACACGCCAGAAGAGGGTGTCAGATTCTGGAATATCTAAATCCCTCTTATGGTATGTATATGATGTACATAAACACAGCCTCACATATACTTCTGAAAATTTAAAGATGGGTTGGGCTACTGAAAGGGCTCAACAATTAACAGCACTGACTCCTCTTCCAGAGAACCTGGGATCAACTACCAGCAACTATATGGTGGCCGATCTCGAGTCCAAGGGGATCAGACAGACTGTAGACAGACAGACAGACAGACAGAGATAAGGGTGGCAGGCCTGCCTGGTCTTTCTTTCTGTCTTATCCTTTTTAAAAAATGTTTATTTATTTATTTATTTATTTGTTTATTTATTTATGTATTTATTAGATATAAGTACACTGTAGCTGTCTTCAGACACTACAGAAGAGGGTGTCAGTTTCTGGAGAATCTAAATCACTCTTATGGTCTGATTATGATGTACATAAACACAGCCTCAGATATACTTCTAAAAATTTAATGAAGGGTGGGGCCACTGAAAGGGCTCAACAATTTACAGCATTGTCTCCTCTTCCAGAGAACCTTGGATAAACTACCAGCAACTATATGGTGGCCCATATCCAGTACCAGAGGATCAGACAGACAGACAGACAGACAGACAGAGATAAGGATGGCAGGCCTGCCAGGTCTTTGTTTCTTTCTTATCCTTTTTAAAAAATGTTTATTTATTTATTTATTTATTTATTTATTTATTTATTTATTTATGTATTTATTAGATATAAGTACACTGTAGCTGTCTTCAGACACTCCAGAAGAGGGTGCCAGATTCTGGAGAATTTAAATCACTCTTATGATCTGCATATGATGTACATAAATTCAGCCTCACATTTACTTCTAAAAATTTAAAGATGGCTGTGGCCACTGAAAGGACTGAACAATTAACATCATTGTCTCCTCTTCCAGAGAACTTGGGAAAAACTACCAGCAAATATATGGTGGCCCATATCCAGTTCCAGAGGATCAGACAGACAGACAGACAGACAGACAGACAGAGATAAGGATGGCAGGACTGCCTGATTTCACTTTCTTCCTTATCCTTTTTAAAAAATGTTTATTTATTTATTAATTTATTTATTTATGTATTTTTTAGATATAAGTACACTGTAGCTGTCTTAAGATCTCCAGTAGAGGGTGTCAGGTTCTGAAGAATCTAAAACAATCTTCTGGTCTGCATATGATGTACATAAACACAGCCTCAGATATACTTCTAAAAATTTAATGAAGGGTGGGGCCACTGAAAGGGCTCTACAATTAACAGCATTGTCTCCTCTTCCAGAGAACCTGGGATCAACTACCAGCAACTATATGGTGGCTCATCTCCAGTTCCCAGGGATCAGACAGACAGACAGACAGACAAACAGAGATATGGATGGCAGGCCTGCCTGGTCTTTCTTTTTTTCTTATCATTTAATTAAAAAAATGTTTATTTATTTATTTATTTATTTATGTATTTATTATATATAAGTACACTGTAGCTGTCTTCAGACACTCCAGAAGAGGGTGTCAGATTATGGAGAATCTAAATCACTCTTATGGCCTGCATATGATGTACATAAACAGAGCCTCACATACAGTTCTAAACATTTAAAGATGGGTGGGGCCATTGAAAGGGCTCAACAATGAACAGCATTGTCTCCTCTTCCAGAGAACCTCGGATCAACTACCAGCAACTATATGGTGGCCCATCTCCAGTTCCAGGGGATCAGACAGACAGACATACAGACAGTCAGAGATAAGGATGGCAGGCCTGCCTGGTCTTTCTTTCTTTCTTATCCTTTTGAAAAAATGTTTATTTATTTATTTATTTATTTATTTATTTATTTATTTATTAGATATAAGTACACTGTAGCTGTCTTCAGACACTCCAGAAAAGTGTGTCAGATTCTGGAGAATCTAAATCCCTTTTATGGTCTGCATAAGATGTACATAAACACAGACTCATGTATACTTCTAAAAATTTAAAGATGGGTGGGGCCACTGAAAGGGCTCAACAATTAACAGCGTTGTCTCCTCTTCCAGAGAACCTGGGATCAACTACCAACAACTATATGGTGGCCCATCCCCAGTTCCATGGGTTCAGAACGACAGACAGACAGACAGACAAACAGAGATAAGGAAGGCAGGCCTGCCTGGTCTTTCTTTCTTTCTTATCCTGTTTAAAAAATGTTTATTTATTTATTTATTTATTTATTTATTTATTTATTTATTTATATATTTATTTATTTATTTATTAGATATAGGTACACTGTAGCTATCTTCAGACTCTCCAGTAGAGGGTGTTAGAATCTGGAGAATCTGAATCCCTCTTATGGTCTGCATATGATGTACATAAACACAGCCTCACATATACTTCTAAAAATTTAAAGAAGGTTGGGGCCACTCTAAAAGCTCAACAATTAACAACATTGTCTCCTTTTACAGAGAACCTGGGATAAACTACCAGCACCTATATGGTGGCCCATCTCCAGTCCAGTGGATCAGACAGACAGACAGACAGAGAGACAGAGATAAGGATGGCAGGCCTGCCTGGTCTTTCTTTATTTCTTATCCTTTAAAAAAAATGTTTGTTTATTTATTTATTTATTTATTTATTTATTTATTTATTTATTAGATATAAGTACACTGTAGTCGTCTTCAGACACTCCAAGAGAGGGTGTCAGATTCTGGAGAATCTAAATCCCTCTTATGGTCTGCATATGATGTACATAAACACAGCCTCACATATACTTCTAAAAATTTAAAGATGGGTGGGACCACTGAAAGGGCTCAACAATTACCATCACTGTCTCCACTTCCAGAGAACCTGGGATCAACTATCAGCAAGTATATAGTGGCCCACCTCCACGTCCAGGGGATCAGACAGACTGTCAGACAGACAGACAGATAGACAGAGATAAGGATGGCAGGCCTGCCTGGTCTTACTTTCTTTCTTATCCTGTTTATAAAATGTTTATTTATTTATTTATTTATTTATTTATTTATTTATTTGATATAAGTACACTGTAGTTGTCTTCAGACACTCCAGAAGAGGGTGTCAGATTCTGGAGAATCTAAATCACATTTATGGTCTGCATATGATGTACATAAACACAGCCTCACATATACTTCTAAATATTTAAAGATGGGTGGGGCCAATGAAAGGGCTCAACAATTAACAGCATTGTCTCCTCTTCCAGAGAACCTGGAATCAACTACCAGCAACACTATGGTGGCCAATCTACAGTTCCAGGGTATCAGACAGACAGACAGACAGACAGACAGAGATAAGGGTGGCAGGCCTGCCTGGTCTTTCTTACTTTCTTATCCTTTTTTAAAAATGTTTATTTATTTATTTATTTATTCATTTATTTATTTATGTATGTATTTATTAGATATAAGTAAACTGTAGCTGTCTTCAGACACTCCAGAAGAGGGTGTCAGATTCTGGAGAATCTAAATCCCTCTTATGGTCTGCATATGATGTACATAAACACAGCCTCACATATACTTCTAAAAATTGAAAGATGGGTGGGGCTACAGAAAGGGCTCAACATTTAAAAGCACTGTCTCCTCTTCCAGAGAACCTTGGATAAACTACCAGCAACTATATGGTGGCCCACTTCCAGTTCCAGGGTTTCACACAGACAGACAGACAGACAGACAGAGATAAGGGTGGCAGGCCTGCCTGGTCTTTCTTTCTGTCTTATCCTTTTTAAAAAATGTTTATTTATTTATTTATTTATTTGTTTATTTATTTATTTATGTATTTATTAGATATAAGTACACTGTAGCTGTCTTCAGACACTACAGAAGAGGGTGTCAGTTTCTGGAGAATCTAAATCACTCTTATGGTCTGATTATGATGTACATAAACACAGCCTCAGATATACTAATAAAAATTTAATGAAGGGTGGGGCCACTGAAAGGGCTCAACAATTTACAGCATTGTCTCCTCTTCCAGAGAACCTTGGATAAACTACCAGCAACTATATGGTGGCCCATATCCAGTACCAGAGGATCAGACAGACAGACAGACAGACAGACAGAGATAAGGATGGCAGGCCTGCCAGGTCTTTGTTTCTTTCTTATCCTTTTTAAAAAATGTTTATTTATTTATTTATTTATTTATTTATTTATTTATTTATTTATTAGATATAAGTACACTGTAGCTGTCTTCAGACACTCCAGAAGAGGGTGTCAGATTCTGGAGAATTTAAATCACTCTTATGATCTGCATATGATGTACATAAATTCAGCCTCACATTTACTTCTAAAAATTTAAAGATGGCTGTGGCCACTGAAAGGACTGAACAATTAACATCATTGTCTCCTCTTCCAGAGAACTTGGGAAAAACTACCAGCAAATATATGGTGGCCCATATCCAGTTCCAGAGGATCAGACAGACAGACAGACACACAGACAGACAGACAGAGATAAGGATGGCAGGACTGCCTGATTTTACTTTCTTCCTTATCCTTTTTAAAAAATGTTTATTTATTTATTAATTTATTTATTTATGTATTTTTTAGATATAAGTACACTGTAGCTGTCTTAAGATCTCCAGTAGAGGGTGTCAGGTTCTGAAGAATCTAAAACCATCTTCTGGTCTGCATATGATGTACATAAACACAGCCTCAGATATACTTCTAAAAATTTAATGAAGGGTGGGGCCACTGAAAGGGCTCTACAATTAACAGCATTGTCTCCTCTTCCAGAGAACCTGGGATCAACTACCAGCAACTATATGGTGGCTCATCTCCAGTTCCCAGGGATCAGACAGACAGACAGACAGACAGACAAACAGAGATATGGATGGCAGGCCTGCCTGGTCTTTCTTTTTTTCTTATCATTTAATTAAAAAAATGTTTATTTATTTATTTATTTATGTATTCATTATATATAAGTACACTGTAGCTGTCTTCAGACACTCCAGAAGAGGGTGTCAGATTATGGAGAATCTAAATCACTCTTATGGCCTGCATATGATGTACATAAACAGAGCCTCACATACAGTTCTAAACATTTAAAGATGGGTGGGGCCATTGAAAGGGCTCAACAATGAACAGCATTGTCCTCTCTTCCAGAGAACCTCGGATCAACTACCAGCAACTATATGGTGGCCCATCTCCAGTTCCAGGGGATCAGACAGACAGACATACAGACAGTCAGAGATAAGGATGGCAGGCCTGCCTGGTCTTTCTTTCTTTCTTATCCTTTTGAAAAAATGTTTACTTATTTATTTATTTATTTATTTATTTATTTATTTATTTATTAGATATAAGTACACTGTAGCTGTCTTCAGACACTCCAGAAAAGTGTGTCAGATTCTGGAGAATCTAAATCCCTTTTATGGTCTGCATATGATGTACATAAACACAGACTCATGTATACTTCTAAAAATTTAAAGATGGGTGGGGCCACTGAAAGGGCTCAACAATTAACAGCGTTGTCTCCTCTTCCAGAGAACCTGGGTCAACTACCAACAACTATATGGTGGCCCATCCCAGTTCCATGGGATCAGATCGACAGACAGACAGACAGACAAACAGAGATAAGGAAGGCAGGCCTGCCTGGTCTTTCTTTCTTTCTTATCCTTTTTAAAAAAATGTTTATTTATTTATTTATTTATTTATTTATTTATTTATTTATATATTTATTTATTTATTTATTAGATATAGGTACACTGTAGCTGTCTTCAGACTCTCCAGTAGAGGGTGTTAGAATCTGGAGAATCTGAATCCCTCTTATGGTCTGCATATGATGTACATAAACACAGCCTCACATATACTTCTAAAAATTTAAAGAAGGTTGGGGCCACTCTAAAAGCTCAACAATTAACAACATTGTCTCCTCTTACAGAGAACCTGGGATAAACTACCAGCACCTATATGGTGGCCCATCTCCAGTCCAGTGGATCAGACAGACAGACAGACAGAGAGACAGAGATAAGGATGGCAGGCCTGCCTGGTCTTTCTTTATTTCTTATCCTTTAAAAAAATGTTTGTTTATTTATTTATTTATTTATTTTTTCATTTATTAGATATAAGTACACTGTAGCCGTCTTCAGACACTCCAAGAGAGGGTGTCAGATTCTGGAGAATCTAAATCCCTCTTATGGTCTGCATATGATGTACATAAACACAGCCTCACATATACTTCTAAAAATTTAAAGATGGGTGGGACCACTGAAAGGGCTCAACAATTACCATCACTGTCTCCACTTCCAGAGAACCTGGGATCAACTATCAGCAAGTATATAGTGGCCCACCTCCACGCCCAGGGGATCAGACAGACTGTCAGACAGACAGGCAGACAGACAGAGATAAGGATGGCAGGCCTGCCTGGTCTTACTTTCTTTCTTATCCTTTTAAAAATGTTTATTTATTTATTTATTTATTTATTTATTTATTTATTTATTTATTTATTTATTTATTAGATATACGTACAATGTAGCTGTCTTCACACACTTCAGAAGAGGGTGTCAGATTCTGGAGTATCTAAATCCCTCTTATGGTCTGCATATGATGTACATAAACACAGCCTCACATATACTTCTAAAAATTTAAAGATGGGTGGGGCCACTGAAAGGGCTCAACAATTAACAGCATTGTCTCCTCTTCCGGAGAACCTGGGATCAACTACCAGCAACTATATGGTGGCCTATATCCAGTTCCAAAGGATCATATAGAGAGAAAGACAGACAGAAAGAGATAAGGACGGCAGGCTTGCCTGGTCTTTCTTTCTTTCTTATCCTTTTTAAAAAATGTTTATTTATTTATTTATTCATGTATTTATTAGATATAAGTACACTGTAGCTATCTTCAGACACTCCAGAAGAGTGTGTCAGTTTATGGAGCATCTAAATCCCTCTTATGGTCTGCATATGATGTACATAAACACAGCCTCACATACACTTCTAAAAATTTAAAGATGGTTGGGGCCATTGAAAGGGCTTAACAATTAACAGCATTGTCTCCTCTTCCAGAGAACCTCTGATTAACTACCAGCAACTATATGGTGGCCCATCTCCAGTTCCAGGGGATCAGAGAGACAGACAGACAGTCAGATATAAGGATGGCAGGCCTGCCTGGTCTTTCTTTCTTTTTTATCCTTTTGAAAAAATGTTTACTTATTTATTTATTTATTTATTTATTTATTTATTTATTTATTAGATATAAGTACACTGTAGCTGTCTTCAGACACTCCAGAAGAGGGTGTCAGATTCTGGAGAATCTAAATACCTCTTATGGTCTGCATATGATATACATAAACACAGACTCAAGTATACTTCTAAAAATTTAAAGATGGGTGGGGCCACTGAAAGGGCTCAACAATTAAGAGCGTTGTCTCCTCTTCCAGAGAACCTGGGATCAACTACCAGCAACTATATGGTGGCCCATCTCCAGTTCCAGGGGATCAGACAGACAGACAGAGAGACACACAGACAGAGATAAGGATGGCAGGCCTGCCTGGTCTTTCTTTCTTTCTTATCCTTTTAAAAAAATGTTTACTTATTTATTTATTCATGTATTTATTATATATAAGTACACTGTAGTGTCTTCAGACACTCCAGAAGAGGGTGCAAGCTTCTGGAGAATCTAAATCACTCTTATGGTCTGAATATAATGTACATAAACACAGCCTCACAATTACTTCTAAAAATTTAAAGATGAGTGGCGCCACTGAAAGCGGTAAACAATTAACAGCATTGTCTCCTCTTTCAGAGAACCTGGGATCAACTACCAGCAACTATATGCTGGCCCATTTCCAGTACCAGAGGAAAAGACAGACAGACAGACAGACAGACAGACAGACAGACAGAGATAAGGATGGCAGGCCTGCCAGGTTTTTCTTTCTTTCTTATCTTTTTAAAAAATGTTTATTTATTTATTTATTTATTTATTTATTTATTTATTTATGTATGTATGTATGTATTTATTAGATATAAGTACACTGTAGCTGTCTTCAGACACTCCAGAGAGGGTGTCAGATTCTGGAGATTCTAAATCCCTCTTATGGTCTGCATATGATGTACATAAACACAGCCTCACATATACTCCTAAAAATTTAAAGATGGGTGGGGCCACTGAAAGGGCTCACAATTAACAGCACTGACTCCTCTTCCAGAGAACCTGGGATCAACTACCAACAACTATATGGTGGCCTATCTTCAGTTCCAAAGGATCATATAGATAGACAGACAGACAGACAGAGATGAGGATGGCAGGCCTGCCTGGTCTTTCTTTCTTTCTTATCCAATTGAAAAAATGTTTACTTATTAATTAATTAATTTATTTATTTATTTATTTATTTATTTATTAGATATAAGTACACTGTAGCTTTCTTCAGACATTCCAGAAGAGGGTGTCAGATTCTGGAGAAACTAATACCTCTTATGTTCTGCATATGATGTACATAAACACAGACTCAAGTATACTTCTAAAAATTTAAAGATTGGTGGGGCCACTGAATGGGCTCAACAATTAACAGCATTGTCTCCTCTTCCAGAGAACCTGGGATCAACTACCAGCAACTATATGGTGGACCATCTGCAGTTCCAGGGGATCAGACAGACAGACAGACAGAGATAAGGAAGGCAGGCCTGCCTGGTCTTTCTTTCTTACTTATCCTGATTAAAAAATGTTTATTTATTTATTTATTTATTTATTTATTAGATATAAGTACACTAGAGCTGTCTTCAGACACTCCAGAACAGGGTGTCAGATTCTGAAGAATTTAAATCACTCTTAGGGTCTGCATATGATGTACATAAATACAGCCTCACATTTACCTCTAAAAATTTAAAGATGGTTGGGGACACTGAAAGGGCTCAACAATTCACAGCATTGTCTCCTCTTCCAGAGAACCTTGGAAAAACTACCAGCAAATATATGGTGGCCCATATCCAGTTCGAGAGGATCAGACAGACAGACAGACAGACAGAGAGAGATAAGGATGGCAGGCCTGCCTGATTTTTCTTTCTTTCTTATCCTTTTTAAAAAATGTTTATTTATTTATTAATTAATTTATTTATGTATTTATTAGATATAAGTACACTGTAGCTGTCTTCAGACACTCCAGTAGAGGGTGTCAGATTCTGAAGAAATTAAAACCATCTTCTGGTCTGCATATGATGTACATAAACATAGCCTCAGATATACTTCTAAAAATTTAATGAAGGGTGGGGCCACTGAAAGGGCTCAACAATTAAAAGCATTATGTCCTCTTCCAGAGAACCTGGGATCAACGACCAGCAACTATATGATGGCTCATCTCCAGTTCCCTGGGATCAGACAGACAGACAGACAGACAGACAAACAGAGATATGGATGGCAGGTTTGCCTGGTCTTTCTTTTTTTCTTATTCTTTGAAAAAATATTTATTTATTTATTTATTTATTTATTTATTTATTTATTTATTAGATATAAGTACACTGTAGCTGTCTGCAGACACTCTAGAAGAGGGTGTCAGATACTGGAGAATCTAAATCCTTCTTATGGTCTGCATATGATGTACATAAACACAGCCTCACATATAATTCTAAAAATTTAAAGATGGGTGGGACCACTGAAAGGGCTCAACAATTAACATCATTGTCTCCTCTTCCAGAGAACCTGGGATCAACTATCAGCAACTATATGGTGGCCCATCTGCAGTTCCAGGGGATCAGACAGACAGACAGACAGACAGAGATAAGGATGGCAGGCCTGCCATGTCTTTCTTTCTTACTTATCCTGTTTAAAAAATGTTTGTTTATTTATTTATTTATTTATTTATTTATTTATTTATTTATTTATTAGATATAAGTACACTGTAGCTGTCTTCAGACAGTCCAGAAAAGGGTGTCAGATTCTGGAGAATCTAAATCCCTCTTATGGTCTGCATATGAAGTACATAAACACAGCCTAACATACAGTTCTAAATATTTAAAGATGGGTGGGGACATTGAAAGGGCTCAACAATGAACAGCATTGTCTCCTCTTCCAGAGAACCTCGGCTCAACTACCAGCAACTATATGGTGGCCCATCTACAGTTCCAGGGGATCAGACAGACAGACAGACAGACAGACAGAGATATGGATGGCAGGCCTGCCTGGTCTTACTTTCTTTCTTATCATTTTGAAAAAATGTTTACTTATTTATTTATTTATGTATTTATTAGATATAAGTACACTGTAGCTGTCTTCAGACACTCCAGAAGAGGGTGTCAGAGTCTGGAGAATCTAATTCCCTCTTATGGCCTGCATATTATGTACATAAACACAGACTCACGTATACTTCTAAAAATTTAAAGATGTGTGGGGCCACTGAGAGGGCTCAAAAATTACCATGACTGTCTCCACTTCCAGAGAACCTAGGATCAACTATCAGCAACTATATAGTGGCCCACCTTCAGTTCCAGGGGATCAGACAGACTGTCAGACAGACAGACAGACAGACAGACAGACAGAGATAAGAATGGCAGGCCTGCCTGGTCTTTCTTTCTTTCTTATCCTGTTTTAAAAATGTTTATTTATTTATTTTTTTATGTATTTATGTATTTATTAGATATAAGTACACTGTAGCTGTCTTCAGACACTCCAGAAGAGGGTGTCAGATTCTGGAGAATCTAAATCCCTCTTATGGTCTGCATATGATGTACATAAACACAGCCTCACATATAATTATAAAAATTTAAAGATGGGTGGGACCACTGAAAGGGCTCAACCATTAACATCATTGTCTACTCTTCCAGAGAACCTGGGATCAACTACCAGCAACTATATGGTGGACCATCTGCAGTTCCAGGGGATCAGACAGACAGACAGACAGACAGAGATAAGGATGGCAGGCTTGCCAGGTCTTTCTTTCTTACTTATCCTCTTTAAAAAATGTTTATTTATTTATTTATTTATATATTTATTTATTTATTTATGTATTTATTTGATATAAGTACACTGTAGCTGTCTTCAGACAGTCCAGAAAAGGGTGTCAGATTCTGGAGAATCTAAATCCCTCTTATGGTCTGCATATGATGTGCATAATCACAGCCTCAAAAATACTTCTAAACATTTAAAGATGGGTGGGGCCACTGAAAGGGCTCAACAATTAACAGCATTGTCTCTCTTCCAGAGAACCTGGGAAAAACTAACAGCAAATATATGGTGGCCCATATGCAGTTCCAGAGGTTCAGACAGACAAACTGACAGACAGATAGAGATAAGGATGGCAGGCCTGCCTGATTTTTCTTTCTTTTTTATCCTTTATAAAAAATGTTTATTTATTTATTAATTTATTTATTTATGTATTTATTAGATATAAGTACACTGTAGCTGTCTTCAGAAACTCCAGTAGACGGTGTCATATTCTGAAAAATCTAAAACCATCTTCTGGTCTGTATATGATGTACATAAACACAGCCTCAGATATACTTCAAAAATTTTAATGAAAGGTGGGGCCACTGAATGGGCTCAACAATTAACAGCATTATCTCCTCTTCCAGAGAACCTGGGATCAACTACCAGCAACTATATGGTGGCCCATCTCCAGTTCCAGAGGATCAGACAGACAGACAGACAGACAGATATAAGGATGGCAGGCCTGCCTGGTCTTTCTTTCTTTCTTATCCTTTTGAAAAAATGTTTACTTATTTATTTATTTATGTATTTATTAGATATAAGTAAACTGTAGCTGTCTTCAGACACTCCAGAAGAAGGTGTCAGATTCTGCAGAATCTAAATCCCTCTTATGGTCTGCATATGAAGTACATAAACACAGCCTCACATATACTTCTAAAAATTTAAAGATGGGTGGGACCACTGAAAGGTCTCAACAATTAACAGCATTGTCTCCTCTTTTATAGAACATGGGATCAACTACCAGCAACTATATGGTGGCCCATATCCAGTATCAGAGGATCAGACAGACAGACAGACAGATAAACAGACAGAGATAAGGATGGCAGGCCTGCCAGGTCTTCTTTCTTTCTTATCCTTTTTAAAAAATGTTTATTTATTTATTTATTTATTTATTTATTTATTCGATATAAGTACACTGTAGCTGTTTTCAGACACTCCAGAAGAGGGTGTCAGATTCTGGAGAATCTAAATCCCTCTTATGGTCTGCACATGGTATACCTAAAGAGAGCCTCACATATACTTCAAAAATTTAAAGAAGGGTGGGGCCACTGAAAAAGCTCAAAAATTAACAGCATTGTCTCCTCTTCCAGAGAACCTGGGATCAACTACCAGCAACTATATGGTGTCCCATCTCCATTTCTCAGGGATCAGACAGACAGACAGACAGACAGAGCTAAGGAGGGCAGGCCTGCCTTTTCTTTCTTTCTTATCCTTTTAAAAAATGTTTATTTAATTATTTATTTATGTATTTATTAGATATAAGTACACAGTAGCTCTCTTCAGACACTCAAGAAGAGGGTGTCAAATTCAGGAAAATCTAAATCCTTCTTATGGTCTGCATACCTTCAGTGGTGGCTCAAGCTCTTAATGAGAGCACTCTGTAGGCATAGGCAGTCAGTTTCTGAGTTCGAGGCCACCCTGGTGAAAGACAGGGTTAGGCAGGGCTAGGGAAGGCTAGGGAAGGCTAGGGAAGGCTAGGGAAGGCTAGGGTAGACTAGGCAAGGCTAGGGTAGGCTAGGGTAGGCTAGGGTAGGCTAGGGAAGGTTAGGGTAGGCTAGGGTAGGCTAGGGTAGGCTAGGGTAGGCTAGGGTAGGCTAGGGTAGGCTAGGGTAGGCTAGGGTAGGCTAGGGTAGGCTAGGGTAGGCTAGGGAAAGAAAGAAAGACAGAAAGAAAGAAAGGAAGAAAGGAAGAAAGAAAGAAAGAAAGAAAGAAAGAAAGAAAGAAAGAAAGAAAGAAAGAAAGAAAAAGGTTTTATAAAAAGTGTTAAAGTTTTTAAAAATTAAAAAAAAAATACCAGATCACCATCACACAGCATTGGCTGTCTTCAGGTGTATCCTTTCAGCCTCCAAAACAAAAAGCAATGGCTGGCTGTCTTCAGGTGTATCCTATTCTCCAGTCTTATTTCCAACCTAAGAGCTGGGCTGAGCTGCCTCATTATGTAATTGCAAACCTTCCTTGGTTTGTCTTTTCCATTTCTAAGACTAACAGGCCTTTTTCTATTTAGAGAATATGCTCATGACTGTACTTTAGATATAGTAAATATAACTGTTGCTTATAAAACTTGTTTTCTAGGAATTTTTAAAGGGCAATGGCAGAGTTTATTTTTTAAAAATATTTTGCATTTATTTATTTGTGTGAGTGATGAAGCTCAGGTCTTCAAACTCGTCAGGAGGTATGATTACCTCCCCTCTCTCTCAACCCCTCTCTCTCCTCTCTCAATGATTGTGTAAGAATGTTTTGCATGTGTATGCTGTGCCCACAGACTCCAGAACAGAGTATTAGATCCCCTGGAACTGGAGATGGGCCACCATATATAATACTGGTAATTGAGCCCAGGTTCTCTGGAAGAGGAGACAATGCTCTTAAATGTTGAGCCCTCTCTGTAGCCACATCTTTCTTTTTTTTTTTTTTTTGAGTATATGTGAGGCTGTGTTTATATACATCATATGCAGACAATAGGAATGATTTAGATTCTTCAGAATCTGACACCCTCTTCTGGACTGTCTGAAGATAGCTACAGCATACTTAAATATAATAAATATATAAATCTTTAAAAAGAAAAGGAAAAGTAAAAAAGAAAGAACAGGCCTGCCATATGCATGTTCATAGAGGAAAATGGAAGAGACCCCAATCTAACCTCAGCAGGGTGCTTCCTTCTGGATGGTAGCTCACAGTTTCATCCCAGCAAGACAGGCAAATCACTGAGTTCAAGGACAGTAAGGTTCAGGACAGCCAAGGTTAGGAAGGAAAAGGGTCTATGTTGAGAATAAACCGACAAAACAACAACTAGGAAAAAGAAGTGACAGTGTAACTTGGGGTAGGGTACCAAAAAGAGAAAGCTTTCTGTTACCACTTACAAACAGCAGTAGACTTGCACCCTTCTGCCCAGGTCCCTGCCTTCCTTTCTAGGAATTCTAAGGATGCCAGGGGGTGGGGCAATCCAGATTAACTTATTAATAACAAAGACTTGGTCTTTGATGTCTAGAGGAAGCCCTTCTCCGTGCCTTTAACTACCACTGAACTTTCAGGGCTGTGACTCAACTGTAACAAGGAACAGAGCTAAGAACCTGCAGCCTTTGAAAACAACTATTTTTTTAAAGAGGGGGACACAAATCAGCAGTAGAACCCCTCAGGTTCAGCCATAATACTTGTTAGGGAAACAGCCTCAATGTCCAGAGCTGAGGTCTCATGGGTGAACTGCTTCAAGCTCTGAGTATCATTGAAAGAAAGAAAAGTTATCATGTGGTTGCTTAATTTATTTATTTTATTATTTCTATTTTTTGTTTTCTTTTGTTTTGTTTTAGAAAAGGCCTCAGTCTGTAGCTATGGCTGACCTAGGACAGACTACATGTGTTAATTAGGGTTTCACAGCTGAGAAACAGACCATACCTATGTAAGACTTAGAAAACCCAACAGTCAGTGGTGGCTTGAGCTCTTAATGAGAGCACTCTGGAGGCAGAAGCAGTCAGTTTCTGACTTCGAGGCCAGCCAGGTTAAAGACAGGGATAGGCAGGGGTAGGCAAGGCAGGGCTGGGCTAGGCTAGGCAAGGCATTGGGCTAGGCTAGGCTACGCAAGGGGCTAGGCAAGACAGACAGACAGAGAGAAAGACAGACAAGGATGGAAGGCCTGCCTGGTTTTTCTTTCTTCCTTATCCCTTTTAAAAAATGTTTATTTATTTATTTATTTATTTATTTATTTATTTATTTATTTATGTATTTATTAGATATAAGTACACTGTAGCTGTCTTCAGACACTCCAGAAGAGTGTGTCAGATTCTGGAGAATCTAAATCCCTCTTATGGTCTGCATATGATGTACAAAAACACAGCCTCACATATACTTCTAAAAATTTAAAGATGGGTGGGGCCACTGAAAGGGCTCAACAATTAACAGCATTGTCTCCTCTTCCAGAGAACCTGGGATCAACTACCAGCAACTATAAGGTAGCCATTCTCCAGTTCCCGGGGATCAGACAGACAGACAGACAGACAGAGATAAGGATGGCAGGCCTGCCTGGTCTTTCTTTCTTACTTATCCTTTTTAAAACATGTTTATTTCTTTATTTATGTATTTATTAGATATAAGTACATAGTAGCTGTCTTCAGACACTCCAGAAGAGTGTGTCAGATTCTGGAGAATCTAAATCCCTCTTATGGTCTGCATATGATGTACATAAACACAGCCTCACATATACTTCTAAAAATTTAAAGATGGGTGGGGCCACTGTAAGGGCTCAACAATTAACAGCATTGTCTCCTCTTCCAGAGAACCTGGGATCAAGTACCAGCAAAAATATGGTGGCCCATCTCCAGTTTCAGGGGATCAGACAGACAGACAGACAAACAGACAAGGATGGCAGGCCTGCCTGGTTTTTCTTTCTTTCTTATCCTTTTTAAAACATGTTTATTTATTTATTTATGTATTTATTAGATATAAGTACACTGTAGCTGTCTTCAGACACTCCGAAGAGGGATCAGATTCTGGAGAATGTAAATCCCTCTTATGGTCTGCATATGATGTACATAAACACAGCCTCACAAATACTTCTAAAAATTTAAAGATGGGTGGTGCCACTGAAAGGGCTCAAAAATTTACAGCCTTGTCTCCTCTTGCAGAGAATCTGGGATCAACTACCAGCAACTATATGGTGGCCCACTCCAGTTCCAGGGTATCAGACAGACAGACAGACAGACAGAGATAAGGATGGCAGGCCTTCCTGGTTTTTCTTTTTTTCTTATCCTTTTTAATAATGCTTATTTATTTATTTATTTATGTATTTATTAGATATAAGTACACTGTAGCTGTCTTCAGACACTCCAGAAGAGAGTGTCAGATTCTGGAGAATCTAAATCCCTCTTATTGTCTGCATATGATGTACATAAACACAGCCTCACATTTACTTCTAAAAATTAAAGATGGGTGTTGCCACTGAACGGCTCAAAAATTAACAGCATTGTCTCCACTTCCAGAGAACCTGAGATCAACTACCAGCAACTATATGGTGGCCCATCTCCTGTTCCAGGGGATCAGACAGAGAGACAGACATACAGACAGATAGAGATAAGGATGGCAGGCCTGCTTCGTCTTTCTTTCTTTCTTATCCTTTTTAAGAAATGTTTATTTATTTATTTATGTATTTATTAGATATAAGTACACTGTAGCTGTCTTCAGACATCAGGAAGAAGGTGTCAGATTCTGGAGAATCTAAATCCCTCTTATGGTCTGAATATGATGTACATAAACACAGACTCACATTTACTTCCTAAAATTAAAGATGTGTGGGGCCACTGTATGGGCTCAACCATTAACAGCATTGTCTCCTCTTCCAGAGAACCTGGGATCAACTACCAGCAACTATATGGTGGCCCATCTCCAGTTCCAGAGGATCAGACAGAGAGACAGACAGACAGACATATAGAGATAACGATGGCAGGCCTGCCTGGTCTTTCTTTCTTATCCTTTTTAAGAAATGTTTATTTACTTATTTATGTATTTATTAGATAAAAGTACACTGTAGCTATCTTCAGACACTCCAGAAGAGGGTGTCAGATTCTGGAGAATCTAAATCCCTCTTATGGTCTGCATATGATGTACATAAACACAGCCTCACATATACTTCTAAAAATTTACAGATGGGTGGAGCCACTGAAAGGGCTCAACAATTAACCGCATTGTCTCCTCTTCCAGAGAACCTGGGTTCAACTTCCAGCACCTATATGGTGGCCCATCTCCAGTTCCAGGGTATCAGACAGATAGACAGACAGACAGACAGAGAGACAGAGATAAGGAAGGCAGGCCTCCCTGGTCTTTCTTTCTTTCTTATCCTTTTTAAAAAATGTTTATTTATATATTTATTTATTTATTTATTTATTTATTTATTAGATATAAGTACACTGTGTCTGTCTTCAGACACTCCAGAAGATGGTGTCAGATTCTGGAGAATCTAAATCCCTCTTATGGTCTGTATATGATGTACATAAACACAGCCTCACATATACTTCAAAAATTTAAATATGTATGGGGTCACTGAAAGGGCTCAACAATAAACAGCATTATCTCCTCTTCCAGACAACCTGGGATCAACTACCAACAACTATATGGTGGCTCATCTCCAGTTCTAAGGTATCAGACAGAAAGACAGACAGACAGACAGACAAGGGTGGCAGGCCTGCCTGGTTTGTTTTCTTTCTCATCCTTTTTAAAAATGTTTATTTATTTATTTATGTATTTATTAAATATAAGTACACTTTAGCGGTCTTCAGACACTCCAAGAGAGGGTGTCAGATTCTGGATAATCTAAATCCCTCTTATGGTGTGCATATGATGTACATAAACACAGACTCACATTTACTTCCAAAAATTTAAAGATGTGTGGGGCCACTGAAAGGGCTCAACAATTAACAGCATTGTCTCCTCTTCCAGAGAACCTGGGATCAACTACCAGCAACTATATTGTGGCCCATCTCCAGTTCCAGTGGATCAGAAAGACAGACAGACAGACAGACAGACAGAGATAAGGATGCCAGGCCTGCCTGGTCTTTCTTTATTTCTTATCCTTTAAAAAAAATGTTTATTTATTTATTTATTTATTTATTTATTTATTTATGTATTTATTAGATATAAGTACACTGTAGCTGCCTTCAGACACTCCAGAAGAGGGTTTCAGATTCTGGAGAATCTAAAGCCCTCTTATGGTCTGCATATGATGTACATAAACACAGCCTCACATATACTTCTAAAAATTTAAAGATTGGTGGGACCACTGAAAGGGCTCAACAATTACCATCACTGTCTCCACTTCCAGAGAACCTGGTATCAACTATCAGCAACTATATAGTGGCCCACCTCCAGTTCCAGGGGATCAGACAGAATGTCAGACAGACAGACAGAGATAAGGATGGCAGGCTTGCCTGGTCTTTCTTTCTTTCTTATCCTTTTGAAAAAATGTTTGCTGATTTTTTTATTTATGTATTTATTAGATATAAGTACACTCTAGCTGTCTTCAGACACTCCAGAAGACGGTGTCAGATTCTGGAGAATCTAAATCCCTCTTTTGGCCTGCATATTATGTACATAAATACAGACTCACGTATACTTCTAAAAATTTAAAGATGTGTGGGGCCACTGAGAAGAATGGGAGGGTAGGGAAGTGGGGGGAGGTATGGGGGACTTTTGGGATAGCATTGGAAATGTAATTGAGGAAAATATGTAATAAAAAAAAACAGTGAAAAACAAAACAAAACAATTAACAGCATTGTCTCCTCTTCTAGAGAATCTGGGATCAACTACCAGCAACTATATGGTGGCCCTTCTCCAGTTCCAGGGTATCAGACAGACAGACAGACAGACAGACAGACAGAGATAAGGATGGCAGGCCTGCCTGGTCTTTCTTTCTTTCTTATCCTTTTTAAAAAAAATGTTTATTTATATATTTATTTATTTATTTGTTTATTTATTTATTTATTAGATATAAGTAAACTGTAGCTATCTTTAGACACTCCAGAAGAGGGTGTCAGATTCTGGAGAATCTAAATCCCTCTTACCATCTGCATATGATGTATATAAACACAGCCTCACATTTTCTTCTAAAAATTTAAAGATGGGTGTGGCTTGGAATAAGATGAGTAACCCTGAAAAAGTCAAAAAATGAAAAATCACACTGTAGGATTTGGAATATGGTGAGAAACCCTGAAAAAGTCGAAAAATAAGAAAAGCATGCAGGAGTACCTGGAATATGGTGAGAAACACTGAAAAAGTCTTAAATGAGAATATCACACTCTAAGACTTGGAATATGGTGAGAAACCCTGAAAATGTCGAAAAATGAGAAAATCATGCAGTAGGACCCAGAATATGGTGAGAAACCCTGAAAAAAAAGTCAAAAAATAAGAAAATCACGCAGTAGGACCTGGAAGCTGGTGAGAAACCCTGAAAAAGTCGAAAAATGAGAAAATCAATCTGTAGGATCTGGAATATGGTGAGAAACCCTGAAAAATTCGAAAAAAGCAAAAATCACACTCTAGGACTTGGAATATGTTGAGAAACCCTGAAAAAGTCAAAAATGAGAAAATCACACTGTAGGACTTGGAATATGGTGAGAAACCCTGAAAAAGTCGAAAAATGAGAAAATCACACTGTAGGACTTGGAATATGATGAGAAACCCTGAAAAAGTCGAAAAATGAGAAAATCACGCAGTAGGACCTGGGATTTGGTGAGAAACACTGAAAAAGTCTTAAAATAGAAAATCACACTGTAGTACTTGGAATATGGTGAAAAATACTGAAAAAGTCTTAAAATGAGAAAATCACACCTTAGGACCTGGAATATGGTGAGAAACCCTGAAAAGGTCAAAAAATGAGAAAAATCACACTGTAGTACATGGAATATGGGTAGAAACTCTGAAAAAGTCGCAAATTATAAAATGACAGTGTAGGGCCTGGAATATGTTGAGAAAACCTGAAATATTCGAAAAATGAGAAAATGACAATGTAGAAAATGGAATACCGTAAGAAACCCTGAAAAAGTTAAAAAATGAGAAAATCACACTCTAGGACTGGAATATGGTGAGAAACCCTGAAACATCGAAAAATGAGAAAATCATGTAGTAAGACCCAGAATATGGTGAGAAATCCTGAAAAAAGTCGAAAAATGAGAAAATCACGCAGTAGGACCTGGAAGCTGGTGAGAAACCCTGAAAAAGTCGAAAAATGAGAAAATCAAACTGTAGGACCTGGAATATGTTGAGAAACCCTGAAAAATACGAAAAAGGCAAAAATCACACTCTAGGACTTGGAATATGATGAGAAACCGTGAAAAAGTCAAAAAATGAAAAAATCACACTGTAGTACCTGGAATATGGTGAGAAACACTAAAAAAGTATTAAAATGAGAAAATCACCCAGTAGGACCTGGAATGAGGTGAGAAACCCTGAAACAGTCGAAATATAAGAAAATCAAACTTGTAGTACATGCAATATGGTGACAAACACTGAAAAAGTCGAAAAATGAGAATATCACACTCTAGGATTTGGAATATGATGAGAAACCCTGAAAAATTCAAAAAATGAGAAAATCACACTGTAGGACTTGGAATATGGTGAGAAACCCTGAAAAAGTCGAAAAATGAGAAAATCATGCACTAGGATCCAGAATATGATGAGAAACACAGAAAAAGTCTTAAAATGAGAAAATCACACTGTAGGACCTGGAATATGGTAAGAAACCCTGAAAATGTCGAAAAATGAGAAAATGACACTGTAGGAGCTGGAATATGGTGAGAAGTCATGAAAAAGTCAAAAAAAAAAGAGAAATACACACTTGTAGGACTTGCAATATGGTGAGAGACCCTGAAAAAGTCTTAAAATGAGAAAATCATACTGTAGGACTTGGGATATGGTGAGAAACCCTGAAAAGGTCGAAAAATTAGAAAATCAAACTGTAGTACCTGGTATATGGTGAGAAACACTAAAAAAGTATTAAAATGAGAAAATCACACAGTAGGACCTGGAATATGGTGAGAAACCCTGAAACAGTTCAAAAATAAGAAAATAAAACTTGTAGTACATGCAATATGGTGAGAAACACTGAAAAAGTCGAAAAATGAGAATATCACACTCTAGGACTTGGAATATGATGAGAAACCCAGAAAAAGTCTAAAAATGAGAAAATCACACTGTAGGACTTGGAATATGGTGAGAAACCCTGAAAGAGTCGAAAAATGAGAAAATCACACTGTAGTACCTAGAATATGGTGAGAAACACTGAAAAAGTCTAAAAATAAGATAAAACTTGTAGTACCTGAAATATGATGAGAAACCCTGAAAAAGTCAAAAAATTAGAAAATCAAATTGTAGGAACTGGAATATGCTAAGAATCCCTGAAAAATTCGAAAAATGCGAAAATCACACTCTAGGACTTGGAATACGATGAGAAACCCTGAAAAAGTCAAAAAATGAGAAAATCACACTGTAGTACCTGGAATATGGTGAGAAACACTGAAAAAGTCTAAAAATAAGATAAAACTTGTAGTACCTGAAATATGGTGAGGAACCCTAAAAAAGTCGAAAAATGAGAAAATCACACTGTAGGACTTCGAATATGATGAGAAACCGTGAAAAAGTAAAAAAATGAGAAAAATACACTGTAGGAGCTGGAATATGGAGAGAAACCCTGAAAAGGTTAAAAAATTAGAATATCACAATTGTAGGACCTCCAATATGGTGAGAAACCCTGAAAAAGTTGAAAAATGAGAAAACCACACTGTAGGACCTGGAATATGGTGAGAAACACTGAAAAATTCAAAAAATGAGAAAATCACACAGTAGGACCTAAATATGGTGAGAAACCGTGAAACAGTCGAAATATAAGAAAATCAAACTTGAAGTACCTGCAATATGGTGAGAAACCCTGAAAAAGTCGAAAAATGAAAAAATCACACTGTAGGATTTGGAATATGATGAGAAACCATGAAAAAGTCAAAAATGAGAAAAATATACTGTAGGAGTTGGAATGTGGTGAGAAAAACTGAAAAAGTCGATGAATAAGAAAATCACACAAGTAGGACCTCCAATATGGTGAGAAACCCTGAAAAAGTCGAAAAATGAGAAAATTACAGAGTAGGACATGGAATATGTTAAGAAACCCTTTAAAAGTCGGAAAAAGAGAAAATCACACTGTAGGATTTGGAATATGATGAGAAAACCTGAAAAAGTCAAAAAATGAGAAAATCATACTGTAGTACCTGGAATATTGTGAGAAAACACTGAAAAAGTCTAAAAATGAGAAAATCACACAGTAGGACTTGGAATATGGTGAGAAACCCTGAAACAGTCGAAAAATAAGAAAATCAAACTTGTAGTACCTGCAATATGGTGAGAAAACCTGAAAAAGTCGACAAATGAGAAAATCATACTGTAGGACCTGCAATAGGGTGAGAAATTCTGAAAAAGTCAAAAAATGAGAAAATCACACTGTAGGACTTCGAATATGGTGAGAAACTCTGAAAAAGTCAAAAAATGAGAAAATCACCCTGTAGGACTTGGAATATGGTGAGAAACCCTGAAAAAGTCAAAAAATGAGAAAAATCACACTGTAATACATGGAATATGGTGAGAAACTCTGAAAAAGTCGCAAATTAGAAAATGACAGTGTAGGACCTGGAATATGTTGAGAAAACCTGAAATATTCAAAAAATGAGAAAATGACAATGTAGAACCTGGAATAAGTAAGAAACCCCGAAAATTTTAAAAAAAGAGAAAATCGCACTGTAGGACCTGGAATATGGTGAGAAACAGTGAAAAAGTCAAAAAATGAGAATATCACACTCTAGGACTTGGAATATGGTGAGAAACCCTGAAAAAGTCAAAACATGAGAAATTCATGCAGTAGGACCCAGAATATGGTGAGAAACCCTGAAAGAAGTCGGAAAATGAGAAAATCAGGCTGTAGGACTTGGAAGCTAGTGAGAAACCCTGAAAATGACGAAAAGTGAGAATAACAAACTGTAGGACCTGGAATATGTTGAGAAACCCTGAAAAATTCGAAAAAAGCAAAAATCACACTCTAGGACTTGGAATGTGATGAGAAACCCTGAAAAAGTAAAAAAATGAGAATATTACACTGTAGTACCTGGAATATGGTAAAAAAGTATTAAAATGAGAAAATCACACAGTAGGACCTGGAATATGTTGAGAAACTCTGAATAAGTCGAAAACATGAGAAAATCACGCAGTAGCCTGGAATATGGTGAGAAACCCTGAAAAAGTCGAAAAATGAGAAAATCACGCAGTAGTACCTGGAATATGGTGAGAAACACTGAAAAAGTCTTAAAATGAGAAAATCACACTGTAGGACCTGGAATATGGTGAGAAACTCTGAAAATGTCGAAAAATAAGAAATTCACACTTGTAGGACCTGCAATATGGTGAGAAACCCTGAAAAAGTCAAAAAATGAGAAAATCACACTGTAGGACTTGGAATAAAATGAGAAACCGTGAAAAAGACAAAAAATGACAAAAGTACACGGTAGGAGATGGAATATGGAGAGAAACCGTTAAAAAGTAGAAAAATAAGATATACACACTTGTAGGACATGCAATATGGTGAGAGACCCTGAAAAAGTCTTAAATGAGAAAATCACACTGTAGTACCTGGAATATGGTTAGAAACCCTGAAAAAGTCCAAAAATAAGAAATTCACACGTGTAGGACCTGCAATATGGTTAGAAACCCTGAAAAAGTTGAAAAATGAGAAAATCACACTGTAGGACTTGGAATAAGATGAGACACCCTGAAAAAGTCAAAAAATGAGAAAATTTCACTGTAGGACTTGGAATAAGATGAGAAACCCTGAAAAAGTTGAAAAATGAGAAAATCACAATGTAGAAGATGGAATATGGTGAGCAATCCTGAAAAAGTCAAAAAATGAGAAAATCACACTGTGGAACCTGGAATATGGTGAGAAACTCTGAAAAAGGCGAAAAATTGGAAAAATCACACTCTAGGACTTGGAATATGATGAGAAATCCTGAAAAAGTCAAAAATGAGAAAATCAGACTGTAGTAGCTGGAATATGGTGAGAAACATTGAAAAAGTCTCAAAATGAGAAAATCACACAGTTGGACCTGCAATATGGTGAGAAAAACTGAAACAGTCGAAAAATAAGAAAATCAAACTTGTAGTCCCTGCAATATGGTGAGAAACCCTGAAAAATTCCAAAAATGAGAAAATCACACTGTAAGATTTAGAATATGATGAGAAACACTGAAAAAGTCAAAAAATGAGAAAAATACACTGTAGAAGCTGGAATATGGTGAGTAAACCCTGAAAAAGTCGAAAAATAAGAAAATCACACTTGTAGAACCTCCAATATGTTGAGAAACCCTGAAAAAGTCTTAAAATGAGAAAATCACACTGTAGGACTTGGAATAAGAT
Organism: Mus caroli; assembly: GCF_978045245.1. Classification (NCBI taxonomy): domain Eukaryota; kingdom Metazoa; phylum Chordata; class Mammalia; order Rodentia; family Muridae; genus Mus; species Mus caroli. The sequence goes on along the minus strand of NW_028227676.1, from coordinate 2,517 downwards.
GAGAAACCCTAAAAAAGTCGAAAAATGAGAAAAATACACTGAAGGAGTTGGAATATGTTGAGAAACCCTGAAAAAGTCTTAAAATGAGAAAATCGCACTGTAGGACCTGGAATATGGTGAGAAACCCTGAAATATCGAAAAATAAGAAAATCAAACTTGTAGTACCTGTAATATGGTGAGAAACCCTGAAAAAGTCAAAAAATGAGAAAATCACAATATAGGACTTGGAATAAGATGAGAATCTGTGAAAAAGACAAAAAAATGACAAAAACACACTGTAGGAGCTTGAATATGGTGAGAAACCCTGAAAAAGTCCAAAAATAAGAAATTCACACTTGTAGGACCTGCAATATGGTGAGAAACCCTGAAAAAGTCGAAGAATGAGAAAATCACACTGTAGGATTTGGAATATGATGAGAAACCATGAAAAAGTCAAAAATGAGAAAAATATACTGTAGGAGTTGGAATGTGGTGAGAAAACCTGAAAAAGTCAAAAAATGAGAAAAATCACACTGTAGTACATGGAATATGGTGAGAAACTCTGAAAAAGTCGCAAATTAGAAAATGACAGTGTAGGACCTGGAATATGTTGAGAAAACCTGAAATATTCAAAAAATGAGAAAATGACAATGTAGAACCTGGAATAAGTAAGAAACCCCGAAAATTTTAAAAAAAGAGAAAATCGCACTGTAGGACCTGGAATATGGTGAGAAACAGTGAAAAAGTCAAAAAATGAGAATATCACACTCTAGGACTTGGAATATGGTGAGAAACCCTGAAAAAGTCAAAACATGAGAAATTCATGCAGTAGGACCCAGAATATGGTGAGAAACCCTGAAAGAAGTCGGAAAATGAGAAAATCAGGCTGTAGGACTTGGAAGCTAGTGAGAAACCCTGAAAAAGACGAAAAGTGAGAATAACAAACTGTAGGACCTGGAATATGTTGAGAAACCCTGAAAAATTCGAAAAAAGCAAAAATCACACTCTAGGACTTGGAATGTGATGAGAAATCCTGAAAAAGTAAAAAAATGAGAAAATCACACTGTAGTACCTGGAATATGGTAAAAAAGTATTAAAATGAGAAAATCACACAGTAGGACCTGGAATATGGTGAGAAACTCTGAAAAAGTCGAAAACATGAGAAAATCACGCAGTAGCCTGGAATATGGTGAGAAACCCTGAAAAAGTCGAAAAATGAGAAAATCACGCAGTAGTACCTGGAATATGGTGAGAAACACTGAAAAAGTCTTAAAATGAGAAAATCACACTGTAGGACCTGGAATATGGTGAGAAACTCTGAAAATGTCGAAAAATAAGAAATTCACACTTGTAGGACCTGCAATATGGTGAGAAACCCTGAAAAAGTCAAAAAATGAGAAAATCACACTGTAGGACTTGGAATAAAATGAGAAACCGTGAAAAAGACAAAAAATGACAAAAGTACACGGTAGGAGATGGAATATGGAGAGAAACCGTTAAAAAGTAGAAAAATAAGATATACACACTTGTAGGACATGCAATATGGTGAGAGACCCTGAAAAAGTCTTAAATGAGAAAATCACACTGTAGTACCTGGAATATGGTGAGAAACCCTGAAAAAGTCCAAAAATAAGAAATTCACACGTGTAGGACCTGCAATATGGTTAGAAACCCTGAAAAAGTTGAAAAATGAGAAAATCACACTGTAGGACTTGGAATAAGATGAGACACCCTGAAAAAGTCAAAAAATGAGAAAATTTCACTGTAGGACTTGGAATAAGATGAGAAACCCTGAAAAAGTTGAAAAATGAGAAAATCACAATGTAGAAGATGGAATATGGTGAGCAATCCTGAAAAAGTCAAAAAATGAGAAAATCACACTGTGGAACCTGGAATATGGTGAGAAACTCTGAAAAAGGCGAAAAATTGGAAAAATCACACTCTAGGACTTGGAATATGATGAGAAACCCTGAAAAAGTCAAAAATGAGAAAATCAGACTGTAGTAGCTGGAATATGGTGAGAAACATTGAAAAAGTCTCAAAATGAGAAAATCACACAGTTGGACCTGCAATATGGTGAGAAAAACTGAAACAGTCGAAATATAAGAAAATCAAACTTGTAGTCCCTGCAATATGGTGAGAAACCCTGAAAAATTCCAAAAATGAGAAAATCACACTGTAAGATTTAGAATATGATGAGAAACACTGAAAAAGTCAAAAAATGAGAAAAATACACTGTAGAAGCTGGAATATGGTGAGTAAACCCTGAAAAAGTCGAAAAATAAGAAAATCACACTTGTAGAACCTCCAATATGTTGAGAAACCCTGAAAAAGTCTTAAAATGAGAAAATCACACTGTAGGACTTGGAATAAGATGAGAAACCCTAAAAAAGTCAAAAAATGAGAAAAATACACTGAAGGAGTTGGAATATGTTGAGAAACCCTGAAAAAGTCTTAAAATGAGAAAATCACACTGTAGGACCTGGAATATGGTGAGAAACCCTGAAATATCGAAAAATAAGAAAATCAAACTTGTAG
>NW_028227675.1:50184-94100 GCF_978045245.1 Mus caroli | reverse complement strand
GGGTCCTACAATGTGATTTTCTCATTTTCCACTTTTTTCAGGTTTTCTTGCCATATTCTGGGCCCTTTAGTGTGAATTTTTAATTTTCCACGTTTTTCAGGGTTTCTCAGCATATTCTGGGTGCAGTGTGATTTTCTCATTTTCTACCTTTTTCAAGTTTTTTCACAATTCTGGGTCCTTTATGTGATTTTCTCATTTTCCACCTTTTTCAGCTTCTCTTGCCATATTCCGGGTCCTTCAGCGTGAATTTTTAATTTTCCAATTTTTCAGGGTTTCTCAGCATATTCTGGGTCCTACAGTGTGATTTTCTCATTTTCCACCGTTTTCAGGTTTTCTCGCCATATTCTGGGTCCTTCAGTGTGAGTTTTAAATTTTCTACTTCTTTCAGGGTTTCTTGCCATATTCAGGGTCCTACACTGTGATTTTCTCATTTTCAACGTTTTTCAAGTTTTTTCACAATTCTGGGTCCTACAGTGTGATTATTCGTATTTTCTACCTTTTTCAGGTTTTCTCGCCATATTCGGGGTCCTTCAGTGTGAATTTTTAATTTTCCATGTTCCTCAAGGTTTCTCGCCATATCCTGGGTCCTTCAGTGTGAGTTTTTAATTTCCTCGTTTTCAGGTTTTCTCACCAGATTCCGGGTCCTTTAGTTTGAAATTTTAATTTTCCTAATTTTTCAGGTTTTTTCGACATCTTCTGGGTACAACAATGTGATTTTCTCATTTCCACGTTTTTCAGGTTTTCTAGCCATATTCCAGTTCCTTCAGTGTGAATTTTTACTTTTCCACGATTTTCAGTATTTCTCGCCATATTCTGGGTAATACAGTGTGAATTTTTAATTTTCCACTTTTTTCATGGTTTCTTGCCATATTGTGGGTCCGACAGTGTGAATTTTTAATTTTCACATTTTTCAGGGTTTCTCGGCATATTTTGGGTCCTGCAGTATGATTTTTCTCATTTTCGACTTTTTTCAAGTTTTTTCGTAATTCTGTTTCCTACACTGTGATTTCTCATTTTCCACCTTTTTCATGTTTTTCGCTGTGTTCGGGGTCCTTCAGTGTGAGTTTTTAATTTTCCTCCTTTTTTCAGGGTTTCTCGCCATATCCTGGGTCCCACAGCGTGTATTTTTAATTTCCTTGTATTTCAGGTTTTCTCGCTATATTCTGGTCCTTCAGGGTGAGTTTTTTATTATCCTTTTTTTTCAGGTTTTCTCGCCATATTCCAGGTCCTTCAGTGTGAATTTTTAATTTTCCACTTTTTTTCAGGTGTTTTCGTCATACTCAGGGTCCTACAGTTTGATTTTCTCATTTTCCAACTTTTTCAGATTTTCTCAGCATATTCTGGGTCCTACAGTGTGAATTTTTAATTTTACAGGTTTTTCATGTTTTCTTGCCATATTCTGGGTCCTTCAGTGTGAGATTTAATTTTCCTCGTTTTTCAGGTTTGCTCGCCATATCCAGGTCCTTCAGCCTGAATTTTTAATTTTCCACTTTTTTCAGGTTTTTTCCTCATATTCTGTGTCCTGCAGTGTGAATATTTTATTTTCCATGTTTTTCAGAGTTTCTCGCCATATTCTGGGTCCTTCTGTTTCAGTTTTTTAATTTTCCTCGTTTTTCAGGGTTTTTTTTTTTCCATATTCTGGGTCCTTCAGTGTGAATTTTTATTTTTCCACGTTTTTCAGTGTTTCTCAGCATATTCTGGGTCATTCAGTGAGATTTTCTCATTTTCCACCTTTGTCAAGTTTGTTAGCAATTCTGGGTCCTACATGTGATTTTCTCCTTTTCCACCTTTTTAGGTTTTCTTGCCATATTCCGTGTACTTCAGTGTGAATTTTTAATTTCCATGTTTTTCAGGGTTTCTCGGCATATACTGGGTCCTACAATGTGATTTTCTCATTTTCCACTTTTTTCAGGTTTTCTTGCCATATTCCGGTTACTTCAGTGTTAATTTTCAATTTTCCACGTTTTTCAGGGTATCTCGGCATATTCTGGGTCCTACAGAGTGATTTTCTCATTTTCCACTTTTTACAAGTATTTTCACAATTCTGTGTCCTTCAGTGTGATTTTCTCATTTTCTACCTTTCTCAGGTTTTCTCTCCATATTCAGGGTCTCTCATTGTGAGTTTTTCTTTTCTAATTTTTTCAGGGTTTTTCGCCATATTCTGGGTCCTACAGCATGTATATTTAATTTTCCACGTTTTTCAGGGTTTCTCGGCATATTCTGGTGTGAATTTCTCATTTTCAACGTTTTTCAAGGTTTTTTTTTGCAATTCTGTGTCCTACAGTGTGATTATTCTCATTTTCCACCTTTTTCAGGTTTTCTTGCCATATTCGGGGTCCTTCAGTGTGAGTTTTTAATTTTCCACGTTTTTCATGGTTTTTTTGCCATATTCTGGTCCTAAAGTGTGAATTTTTATTTATAACATTTTTCAGTGTTTCTCGCTATATTCTCGGTCCTACAGTGTGAATATTTAATTTTCCCGGTTTTTCAGGTTTTCTCCCCATATTCTGGGTTCTTCAGTGTGAGATTTTAATTTTCCTCGTTTTTCAGGTTTGCTCGCTATATGTGGGTCCTTCAGTTTGAATTTTTAATTTTCCACGTTTTTCAGGTTTTTTCGTCATATTCTGGGTCCTACACTGTGATTTTCTCATTTCCACGTTTTTCAGGTTTTCTCACCGTATCCGAGGTCCTTCAGTGTGAGTTTTTTAAATTCTACTTTTTTCAGGGTTTCTCGCCATATTCTTGGTACTACAGTGTGAATTTTAAATTTACCACATTTTTAATTTTTTTCGTAATATTCTGGGTACTACAGTGTGAAATTCTCATTTTCCTCCTTTTTGAGTGTTTCTCACTATATTCTGTGTCCTACAGTGTGAATATTTAATTTTCCAGGTTTTTCAGGTTTTCTCACCATATTCTGGGTCCTTCAGTTTGAGTTTTTAATTTTCCTCGTTTTTCAGGTTTTCTTGCCATATTCTGGGTCCTTCAGTGTGAATTTTTAATTTTCCACGTTTTTCAGGGTTTCTCAGCATATTCTGGGTGCAGTGTGATTTTCTCATTTTCCACCTTTTTCAGTTTTTTCACAATTCTGGGTCCTTAATGTGATTTTCTCATTTTCCACCTTTTTCAGCTTCTCTTGCCATATTCCGGGTCCTTCAGCGTGAATTTTTAATTTTCCAATTTTTCAGGGTTTCTCAGCATATTCTGGGTCCTACAGTGTGATTTTCTCATTTTCCACCTTTTTCAGGTTTTCTCGCCATATTCTGGGTCCTTCAGTGTGAGTTTTAAATTTTCTACTTCTTTCAGGGTTTCTTGCCATATTCAGGGTCCTACACTGTGATTTTCTCATTTTCAACGTTTTTCAAGTTTTTTCACAATTCTAGGTCCTACAGTGTGATTATTCGTATTTTCTACCTTTTTCAGGTTTTCTTGCCATATTCGGGGTCCTTCAGTGTGAATTTTTAATTTTCCATGTTTCTCAAGGTTTCTCGCCATATCCTGGGTCCTTCAGTGTGAGTTTTTAATTTCCTCGTTTTCAGGTTTTCTCACCAGATTCCGGGTCCTTTAGTTTGAAATTTTAATTTTCCTAATTTTTCAGGTTTTTTCGACATCTTCTGGGTACAACAATGTGATTTTCTCATTTCCACGTTTTTCATTTTTTCTTGCCATATTTCAGGTTCTTCAGGGTGAATTTTTAATTTTCCATGTTTTATCTATTTCTCGCCATATTCTGGGTAATACAGTGTGATTTTCTCATTTTCCACATTTTTCGTGGTTTCTTGCAATATTCTGGGTCTGACTGTGTGAATTTTTAATGTTCACGTTTTTCAGGGTTCCTTGGCATATACTGGGTCCTGCACTGAGAGTTTTTAATTTTCTACTTTTTTCAGGGTTTCTCGACATATTCTGTGTCCGAGAGTGTGAATTTTTAATTTTCACGTTTTTCATGATTTCTCAGCATATTCTGGGTCCTACATTGTGATTTTCTCATTTTCCACGTTTTTCAAGTTTTTCCGCAATTCTGGCTCCTACAGTGTGATTTTCTCATTTTCCACCTTTTTCAGGTTTTCTGGCCATATTCGGGGTCCTTCAGTGTAAGTTTTTAATTTTCCACGTTTCTCAGGGTTTCTCTCCATATTCTGGGTCCTTCAGTATGAGTTTTTAATTTTCCTCATTTTTCAGGTTTTTTCGACATCTTCTGGGTCCAATAATGTGATTTTCTCATTTCCACGTTTTTCAGGTTTTCTTGCCATATTCCAGTTCCTTCAGTGTGAATTTTTACTTTTCCACGATTTTCAGTATTTCTCGCCATATTCTGGGTAATACAGTGTGAATTTTTAATTTTCCACTTTTTTTCATGGTTTCCCTCCATATTCTGTGTCCGACAGTGTAAATTTTTAATTTTCACGTTTTTCAGGGTTTCTCCACATATTTTGGGTCCTGCAGTGTGATTTTCTCATTTTCTTCTTTTTTCAAGTTTTTTCGTAATTCTGTTTCCTACACTGTGATTTCTCATTTTCCACCTTTTTCATGTTTTTCACTGTATTTGGGGTCCTTCAGTGTGAGTTTTTAATTTTCTCCTTTTTTCAGGGTTTCTTGGCATATCCTGGGTCCTACAGCGTGTATTTTTAATTTCCTTGTATTTCAGGTTTTCTCGCTATATTCTGGTCCTTCAGGGTGAGTTTTTTTATTATCCTTTTTTTTTTCAGGTTTTCTAGCCATATTCCAGGTCCTTCAGTGTGAATTTTTAATTTTCCACTTTTTTTCAGGTGTTTTCGTCATACTCAGGGTCCTAGAGTGTGATTTTCTCATTTCCACGTTTTTCATGTTTTCTTGCCATATTTCAGGTTCTTCAGGGTGAATTTTTAATTTTCCATGTTTTATCTATTTCTCGCCATATTCTGGGTAATACAGTGTGATTTTCTCATTTTCCACTTTTTGTTTGGTTTCTTGCAATATTCTGGGACTGACTGTGTGAATTTTTAATGTTCACGTTTTTCAGGGTTTCTTGGCATATACTGGGTCCTGCACTGAGAGTTTTTAATTTTCTACTTTTTTCAGGGTTTCTCGCCATATTCTGGGTCCGATAGTCTGAATTTTTAATTTTCACGTTTTTCAGGGTTTCTCGGCATATTCTGGGTCCTGCAGTGTGATTTTCTCATTTTCCACGTTTTTCAAGTGGTTTCGTAATTCTAGGTCCTACAGTGTGATTTTCTCATTTTTCACCTTTTTCAGGTTTTCTTGCCATATTTGGGTCCGTTAGTGTGAGTTTTTAATTTTCTACATTTTTCAGGGTTTCTTGCCATACTCTGGGTCCTACAGGTTTTATTTCTAATTTTCCACATTTTTCAGGGTTACTCAGCATATTCTGGGTCCTACAATGTGATGTTCTTATTTTGACGTTTTTCATGTTTTTTCACAATTCTGTGTCCTACAGTGTGATTATTCTCTTTTTTCTCCTTTTTCAGGGTTTCTCGCCATATTCTGGGTCCTACAGAGGGTATTTTTAATTTTCCACGTTTCTCAGGGTTTCTAGCCATATTCTGGGTCCTACACTGTGATTTTCTCATTTTCAACGTTTTTCAAGTTTTTTCGCAATTCTGGCTCCGAACAGTGTTTATTCTCATTTTCATCATTTTTCACGTTTTCTTGCCATATTCCATGTCCTTCACTGTGAATTTTTAAGTTCATACTTTTTTCAGTCTTTCTTGCCATATTCCGGTTCCTTCAGTGTGTGTTTTTAATTTCCTACTTTTTTCAGGTTTTCTCGCCATATTCTGGGTCCTACAGAGTGTATTTTTAATTTCCCACGTTTTTCAGGGTTTCTTGGCATATTCTGGGTTCTACAGTGTGATTTTCTCATATTCCACTTTTTTCAAGTTTTTTCGCAATTCTGGGTCCTAAAGTGTGATTATTCCCATTTTCCACGTTTTTCAGGTTTTCTGGACATATTCCGGGTCTTCAGTGTAAGTTTTTAATTTTCTACTTTTTTTCAGTGTTTCTCGCCATATTCTGGGTCCTTTACTGTGAGTTTTTAATTTTCCACGTTTTTCAGATTTTTTCGTCATATTCTGTGTCCAACAGTGTGATTTTCTCATTTCCACGTTTTTCAGGTTTTCTTGCCATATTCCAGGTCCTTCAGTGTGAATTTTTAATTTTCCACGTTTTTCAGTATTTCTCGCCATATTCTGGGTAATGAAGTGTGAGTTTTTAATTTTCAACTTTTTAAATTGTTTCTCGCCATATTCTGTGTCCGACAGTGTGAATTTTTAATTTTCACGTTTTTCAGGGTTTCTCGGCATATTCTGGGTCCTGCAGTGTGATTTTCTCTTTTTCCACGTTTTTCAACTTTTTTCGTAATTCTGGGTCCTACAGTGTGATTTTCTCATTTTCCACCTTTTTCAGGTTTTCTCGCCATATTTGGGGTCCTTTAGTGTGAGTTTTTAATTTCTACTTTTCTCAGGGTTTCTCGCCATATTCTGGGTCCTACAGAGTGTATTTTTAATTTTCCACGTTTTTCAGGGTTTCTCGGCATATTCTGGTCCTACAGTGTGAATTTTTAATTTTCACGTTTTTCAGGGTTTCTCGGCATTATTTGTGTCCTGCAGTGTGATTTTCTCATTTTGCACGTTTTACACGTTTTTTTCGTAATTCTGGGTCCTAGAGTGTGATTTTCTCCTTTTCCACATTTTTCAGGTTTTCTCGCCATATTTGGGGTCCTTCAGTGTGAGTTTTTAATTTTCTACTTTTTTAAGAATTTCTCACCATATTCTGGTTCCTACAGCGTGTACTTTAAATTTTCCACGTTTTCAGGGTTTCTCGGCATATTCTGGTCCTACCATGTTATTTTCTCATTTTCGAGGTTTTTCAAGTTTTTTCGCAATTCTAGGTCCTACAGTGTGATTATTCTCATTTTCTACCTTTTTCAGGTTTTCTCGCCATATTCGGGGTCCTTCAGTGTGAGTGTTTAATTTTTTACTTTTTTCAGGGTTTCTCGAGACATTCTGGGTCCTGAAAGACTCTAAGACTCCCCAAGGGAGACACTCACTCAAGCCTCGGGACAGCCGCGCACCCAAGAAGACACTGAGGCCGAACTTAAGATGTAGAGAGTAAGATTTAATAAAGCGACAACAAGAAAGCACATAAAAAGCACATATACCAGAGCTCTGGGGTCGAAACTCATACACCCAGCATGGTGTAGAGGAGAATCGACGCCCGGCCCAAATTTTCACAGGCTTTTATAGGAAAAAGCCAGGGGAAAAGTACAAGTTTTACGTCACCAAGGGGTCGTGTCCTATATTTTGGCAATGTACCCGATCTATTGGAACATTCTGGGGTAGTACCAGGAGGCCCCTATCTCAAAAATATTCTTGGAACAGTCCTCAGTTAGGAGGGGTAGGACTAGGTTTGTTCCAGGAGACCCTTATCTAAAAAATGTTCCTGGAACAGTTTTCAATTGGGAGGGGTCGGACTCTGGGGTGAAGAGTTCAGGAATGTACTCTGGGGTGAAGAGTTCAGGTGTGTTCCGGGAACTCTCCAGATGGGAGGGGTCGAACTCTGAGGTGAAGAGTTCAGGTGTCCAGTAATTTTCCTCTTTCATTCCCCACTCCTTCTAGTGAGTAATTCTAATCTTAGAATTTCAGAAGTCTATATTTTTATGCGGAGAATACTGCATTTACTCTATTTTAACATGGGAACAAAAACAGAATAAGAAGCATTAGTAAACAGAACTAGGCAGGGGCCCTTTTAGCGAGGCTTGAGGGTCTGGGCATGATGTAGGTGCACGTAGATCAGATCTCTGACTGGAACTGGTGAGATGTCCTTGGGGTACCCAGCTCGTTCACTGTCTCGGCTGTTGGGATCCCTGGCGCGATGTCGTCCGCGTACTCAGTCCGATCCTTTCCAGTTTTGACCAGACCACCTGCAAGCCTTTTAACTTAACATACAGATCATTATTATAACAACATAGGTTTAAACACATCATTTGAGACTATGATGGGCATAGGAGTCTCATAAAGGATCTTAAAAAGAGTAAAACTGAATCAAGAGGGAGTATTTTTAGTACGTTTGAATAGGGCATAGGGAAGGAACACCAAGTCTGTGCCAGTCTCCACGATTAATTTTGTCAAGGTCTGTCTTAGAGTTTTAAACTAATTTTTTATCTGTCCTGAGCTCTGAGGTCTATACACACAATGTAATTTTTATTTGACCTCTAAATACTTGGCCACACCCTGACTTACCTGGGCAATAAAGGCAGGGCCATTATCTGACACTATTGCTTTTGGCACTCTGAACCTTGGAAAAATTTTCTTTAATAATTAATAATTTTCTTGATGACTATGTGAGCAGTCTCATTTATCCATTTTGAGAACGTTTTTTCTCAGCAAAGTCTATTTTCCAGTTGATGTCAGGTCTGTTTTTTTAAGGGAGAACTAGTTTTTTTTTTTTTTTTTTTTTAATTTAGTCTTCAGACTGCCAGGATTATTGCTCTTTGGGATGCCTGTTTGGCGGTTAGATCTGCCATCTGATTTCTTTTGTTCACAACATCTTAGGTCTTTTTTTTTTTTTTTTGCAGATGTCAACAGCTTTCTTTGTCTGTATATTGTTCTATACAGTGGCAAAAGCATACCTGCTGTCAGTGTAGACTTTTCTTTTGTCATTTATAAAGCTTGTATCAAAACCACAAATTTAGCTTTTTGGGCTGAAGTCCCTTTAGGGAGGCTGCTGGCCTAGATCACTTGCTTTTTGTCCACCGCTGCACTGCTGTCCCCGCCTTCCGCTTACCTTTAACCATGAGGCTACTGCCATCCGTGTACCAGTTCAAACTTTCAGGCCAAGGCTGATTTGATCTTTACCTGCCGAGGTATTAGCCCCCTCTGTTGGTAGATGGCCCCATGGATATGAGCTGCTTTCCATCTACTACTGCCGCTCCTGTTCTTTTTTTTTTTCTACCACAAAGCTGCTGCCATCTGTATACCAGGCAGGCACACCTGGCCAAGGCTGATCAGTTAGATCCCTCCTTGTTCCAGTTTTTTCAGCCAGGACATCAGCACATTGATATACAGGAGTGGAGTCATCCGCCAAGGAGCAGCAAACTCTGGTAGTGGGTATAGTCACATGTTGACCCAGAGTAAGCTTGTCAGCGTCTTTAACAAGCAGGGCTACTGCAGCAATGGCTTTCAGGCAGGAGGGCCAACCGCTGGCGACTGGGTCAAGCTTTTTAGATAGGTAGGCCACTGGCCGCTTCCAGGGCCCCAGAGTCTGAGTCAAAACCCCGCGGGCTACTCCAGCCCGCTCATCAACATATAGGGTAAAAGGCTTAGTCAAATCTGGCAAGGCCAGAGCGGGGGCTGCAAGCAGGGCTGCCTTTATGCTGTCAAAGGCTTTTTGGTGTTCCTCAGTCCAGGTGAATGGGACTTTTTTTTAGTAAGTGGATATAGAAGGGCCGCCTGTGTCGCGAACCCTGGTATCCAGAGTCTGCAAAAACCCGCCGTCCCCAGAAACTCACGTACTTGGCGCGGGGTGGTGGGGGTTGGGATCAGCATCACAGTCTTTTTTCTGGCCTCAGTGAGCCACCGCTTTCCGTTTCGGAGGGTGTATCCTAGGTAGGTCACCTCGGTACGACATAGCTGGGCTTTTTTAGCCGATACCCGGTACCCCAACTCACCCAGTTCATTCAGGAGCTTCTAGGAGGGCCAGAATTTCTTCTTTGTTTTTAATGTCTCTGCCTTCAGCCAACCGCAGGGCTTGGGTTAGTGCCAGGAGTTCAGCCTTCTGAGCCGAAGTTCCTTCTGCCAGAATGTCAGAGCAGTGATGAGTAGGTGAAGACTCAGCAGGTTAGCAGGGGAAGCGAAGGTCACTTGTTCTGTCAACAAAAAGCTCTGATAATGTGTCCATCAGTCAGGGGAACAATTGGATCATGTGCCAAGTTTTGTCTCAGAGTCAATTTATCTGCGTCCTTGACCAGAAGCCACTATGTGCAGACAAGCAGGCCATCTTTTACAAGTATGCCACCGGTCTTTTCTAGGGTCCCAATCTCTGAGCAAGAACCTCTTTGGCAATACCTTTGTTCTCAGTCACATCTAGGAGTCCCAAAGTTGGGGACAACATTAGGGCAGTCTCAATAGCATCTAAGGCCATCCAAGGTTGTTCTTTATTTCTTATACGAAGGGCTGTTTATCTTTTTAATTCAGCAAAACCTGGAATCCACAGTTTGCAAAGGCCCGCAGTGTCCAGGAACCTTTTAAACTTGCTTTGCACTGGTCAGTGGAGGAATATGAAACACAGTCTCTTTTTAGCTGCTTCAACAGGTAGGTCATAAGGGGGGCTCTTCTTTTTTAACAGTAAACACTCTGATCTTTAGCCAAAAGCTTTCTTTTGTTGCCAGGTACTAAGTTTTCTACTTTCCCTGACTTTTGTGGCCAGCATTTCATTTCTCTTATCTTTTTTTAAAAATTTTTCTGGCTCCCTATTTTTTACAGATCATTTCTAAGTGCTAGTATTATTAGCAAGTGTCACTTTGCTAGGTTCTAGTCTTTGTCATTTATCTCTCTTTGCTCCTGTTTCCTAACTATAATGGAGATCTCATATAATGTCTCTCTCTCTCTCTCTCTCTCTCTATATATATATATATATATATATATATATATATATATATATATATATATTTGTTTCTCTTCCTTGTCTTTGCTTACTTTGAATGTTATCTATTATTACATCTATATTCTGTCACTTAACTTTTTTCATAGTTCGACTACCCTGGTTTATCTTTCTGTCTTACAGCACATCTCTGATTCTGACTCTGGTCTCTGTACTTGTCAGCCTCATTTTACTGGTTCTTTTTTTAAATATTTCTCATTTAGAGTATCTCTCTCATTTCAGAATTAATTTTTTATTTCTATTTTTACCTCTTTTTACTGTTAACTTATCTCTTCTGAGTCTGCTGAAGCTTTGCTCTCAGCTCTTCTTTGCAGACCTCTATTCTTTTTTAACTTCTGTAACTTTTTATTACCTCGGTCAGATTGTTGGGGCACTTTTTAGTCCCACAGAGACGAGACCCTCATCAGAGCCTGGCAGTTAGACTCGCAGGTGCTCCTTACCTTGGATGTCTCCCTCACCGGAGCTTAGAACAGACTCACTGCCAGCAGCTCAGGGCGGTGCCTGAGAAGAGAAAACACATGGGGCAGAGAAGGAAGTGCAGCTCTCATATCTGGCTGCACCAGACCACTGATATCTCAAAATGAACGCAATTTTTTCTGTTAACAAGAGACAGGATACAGGGGACAGGGGAATGAGAAGCAACCAGGGAACCTTGTGGCGACCTCAGATCAGACGTGGCGACCCGCTGAATTCAAGCATGCTAGTCAGCGGAGGAAAAGAAACTAACCAGGATTCTCTCAGTAACTGCGAGTGAACAGGGAAGAGCCAAGCGCCGAATCTCCGCCGCGCTCCGCGGCGCGGGAAATGTGGCGTAAACTCCTGGGAAGGTGGCAGAGGCAGCAATTTAACCATTTAACTACTTGATAGACACCCGGTGCTTTCTGCACTGTCTTCCCGCATGGCTTGAGCCCTTGGAGGCGGCGGCGTGTGGGCATGCACCTGTGCGCAGACTCTGGGAGGAGCCAAATGAGGGGCAATTTAACCACTTGAGACACCCCTGTGCTCCCTGCACTGTCCTTGGTGAGGGAGCAAGTAGCCAGGCAGACACAAGGGAGTGCGGGCAGACTCCAGGGGGGAAGCCAAAGGAGGGACCGCGGCCGCAGTCGGCCCCTCCCCAGCTGTGGCAGGCTTTACGGCCACTCGAGGGCGCCAGGCGGGACCTGAAGGTCGCCGCACTCGCCACCAGCATCTCACAACTCGCTCGCGGGGCACAGACAGCCTCTGTTGCTGCTGTGCCTGCAAAAGCCAGAACCTCAGCGCCACTGCTGCTATCAAAGCCCTAACTGCGCCGCCAAAGCCGGAAATTTTTAGCCCAGCTCTGCATCTCAGAGCTCTTTTGAGCAGTCCGGGGCTCACCAGCAGAGTGCGGACCGTGCGCCGCCTTTGTCCACCGGTGGCAGCTGATCTTGCGGCCGTCGCCCCACGATGGTCCCACAGCAAGGCTGGCCGGCGCTGCCCGCCCGCTGCGAGCCGCCGGTACCCCCGCCTCGCCGAGAGCGCGGTGGGCAGGACCGGCCTGGTGGTTTTTTTTTTTTTTTTAAACCATTGCTGACAAATTCTGTCCTTACGTCAGTCTAACGTCCCTACAGTCGACAAAGGGTTAACACACACACACAATCTGTCACGTGACAAAAACACAACCAGCCAAACGCCACTTTCCGACGGGGTCGGACATCCACTCCCGCCCTGGCAGAGAGAACACTGTCCTGACGGGGGTGAGATTTTACATTTACTCCCGTTCTGGCAGATTGTCCCATTTCCAGAATAATAGCAGACACAACAAGAGCAGACACGAGACTGAGACAAAAAAAGAAACTAAAAACGGCGGCGACTTCGCGTCGCCCACAGGCAACTTACAGAATCAGTTGGCCTCTCCAAGGCCGGCCGATTTAGACCTTCCACCAAAGTGATGGTCTCTTGGCCTTCAGAGGGGTCCACCAAGCGTCCTTGGTCCTCCACTTGTCTTCCTGGGGCGTCCCCCAGGGCGATCGGACGGTGGACACCGGACACGTGTATCCCTATCCACCCCGCGCTCTCTCTCCCGGAGCACGGTCTCAAGTGCTTGTACTAAGCACAGAGCGTCACGCAAAACCGAAACTGCGATCGCACCAGATACAGAACGGCCTACCTGGCCTCCAGATTGAGACCTACCTGGTCTCCAGAAACAAAACACAGACACCAGACCAAGACAGAACAGAAAATCCTACCTCTGAGTGAGTCCAGTACTTCTGAGTGGTCGCACTGTTTCCCGGCCAATGCACCAAATGAAAGACTCTAAGACTCCCCAAGGGAGACACTCACTCAAGCCTCGGGACAGCCGCACACCCAAGAAGACACTGAGGCCGAACTTAAGATGTAGAGAGTAAGATTTAATAAAGCGACAACAAGAAAGCACATAAAAAGCACATATACCAGAGCTCTGGGGTCGAAACTCATACACCCAGCATGGTGTAGAGGAGAATCGACGCCCGGCCCAAATTTTCACAGGCTTTTATAGGAAAAAGCCAGGGGAAAAGTACAAGTTTTACGTCACCAAGGGGTCGTGTCCTATATTTTGGCAATGTACCCGATCTATTGGAACATTCTGGGGTAGTACCAGGAGGCCTCTATCTCAAAAATGTTCTTGGAACAGTCCTGAGTTAGGAGGGGTAGGACTAGGTTTGTTCCAGGAGACCCTTATCTAAAAAATGTTCCTGGAACAGTTTTCAATTGGGAGGGGTCAGACTCTGGGGTGAAGAGTTCAGGAATGTACTCTGGGGTGAAGAGTTCAGGTGTGTTCCGGGAACTCTCCAGATGGGAGGGGTCGAACTCTGAGGTGAAGAGTTCAGGTGTCCAGTAATTTTCCTCTTTCAGTCCTACAGGGTGTATTTTTAATTTTCCACCTTTTTCAGGTTTCCTCGCCATATTCTGGACATTTCAGTGTGAGTTTTTAAATTTCACGTTTTTCAGCGTTTCTAGGCATATTCTGGGTCCTACAGCGTATATTTTTATGTTTTCCTCGTATTTCAGGTTTTCTCTCCATATTCTGGGTCCTGCAGTGTGATTTTCTCATTTTCGACTTTTTTCATGTTTTTTCGTAATTCTGGGTACTACAGTGTGATTTAATCATTTTCCACCTTTTTCATGTTTTCTCGCCATATTTGGGGTCCTTCAGTGTGAGTTTTTAATTTCTACTTTTTTCAGGGGTTTTCGCCATATTCTGGGTCCAACAGAGTGTATTTTTAATTTTCCAAGTTTTTCAGGGTTTCTCGGCATATTATGGGTCCTGCTGTGTGATTTTCTAATTTTCCACCTTTTTCAGGTTTTTTTTGCCATATTTGGGTACTTCAGTTTGAGTTTTTAATTTTCTACTTTTTTCAGGGTTTCTCGTCATATTCTGGGTCCTACAGCGTGTATTTTTAATTTTCCATGTTTTTCAGGGTTTCTCGGCATATTCTGGGTCCTACCACGAGATTTTCTCATTTTCGACTTTTTTAATGTTTTTTCGCAATTCTGGGTCCTGCAGTATGATTTTTCTCATTTTCCACCTTTTTCAGGTTTTCTCGCCATATACGGGGTTCTTCAGTGTGAATTTTTAATTTTCTACTTTTTTCAGGTTTTATTGCCATATTCTGGGTCCTTCAGTATGATTTTTTTAATTGTCCTTGCTTTTCAGGTTTTTTCACCATATTTTTGGTCTTTCAGTGTGAGTTTTTAATTTTCCTTTTTTTCAGGTTTTCTCGCCATATTCCGGGTCCTTCAGTGTGAATTTTTACTTTTCCACGTTTTCCAGTTTTTTTCGTCATATTAAGAGTCCTACAGTGTGATTTTCTCATTTCCACATTTTTCAGGTTTTCTTGCCATATTCAGGTCCTTCAGTGTGAAATTTTAATTTTCCTCGTTTTTCAGTATTTCTCGCAATATTCTGGGTAATACAGTGTGAATTTATAATTTTCACTTTTTCAGGGTTTCTCGGCATATTCTGGTTCCTGCAGTGTGATTTTCTCATTTCCACGTTTTTGAAGATTTTTCGTAATTCTGGGTCCAACAGTGTGATTTTTCTCATTTTCAACCTTTTTCAGGTTTGCGCGCCTTATTCGGGGTCCTTTTGTGTGAGTTTTTTAATTTCTACTTTTTTCAGGGTTTCTCTCTATATTCTGGGTCGTATAGTGTGATCTTTTAATTTTGAAAGTTTTTAAGTTTTTTTTCGTCATATTCTGGGTCCTACAGTGTGATTTTCTCATTCATGACGTTTTTCAGGTTTTTTTTCGCAATTCTGGTTCCTACAGTGTGATTATTCTCAGTTTCCAACTTCTTCAGGTTTTCTCGGCATATTCTGAATCCTACAGTGTGAATTTTTAATTTTCCATGTTTTTCAAGGTTTCTTGCCATATTCTTGTCCTATAGTGTAAAATTTTAATTTTCCTTATTTTTCAGTGTTTCTTGCAATATCCTGGGTAAAACAGTGTTAATATTTAATTTTCCATGTTTTTCAGGTTTTCTCGCCATATTCTGGGTCCTTCAGTGTGAGTTTTTAATTTTCCTTGTTTTTCAGGTTTTCTCACCATATTCAATGTCCTTTCGTGTGAATTTTTAATTTTCCACGTTTTTCAGGTTTTTTCATCATATTCTGGATTCTTCAGTGTGATTTTCTCATTTCCACGATTTTCAGGGTTTTTTTTGCCATATTCCAGGTCCTTCAGTTTAAATTTTTAATTATCCACGGTTTTCAGTGTTTCTCCCCAATTTGTGGGAAATACAGTGTGAATTTTGAATTTTCCACTTTTTTCATGGTTTCTTGCTATATTCTGGGTCATAGAGTGTAAATTTTTTATTTTCACGTTCTTCATTGTTTCTTGGCATATTATGGGTAATGCAGTGTGATTTTCTCATTTTCCTCGTTTTTCAAGTTGTTTCGTAATTCTGGGTCCTACAGTGTGATTTTCTCATTTTCCAACTTTTTCAGGTTTTCTCGCCATATTAGGGGTCCTTCAGTTTGAGATTTTAATTTTTACCTTTTCAGGGTTTCTTGCCCTATTCTGGGTCCTACAGTGTGAATTTTAAATTTTAAACGTTTTTAAGTTTTTTCGTCATATTCTGGGTCCTACAGTGTGATTTTATCATTTTCCAACTTTTTCAGGTTTTCTTGGCATATTCTGGGTCCAACAGTGTGAATTTTTAATTTTCACGTTTTTCAGAGTTTCTCCGCATATTCTGGGTTCTTCAGTGTGAGTTTTTAATTTTCCCCCTTTTCCAGGTTTTCTCGCCATATTCCGGGTCCTTCAGTGTGAATTTTTAATTCCAGGTTTTTCAGGTTTTTTCGTCATATTCTTGGTCCTACAGTGTGATTTTCTTTTTTCCACGTTTTTCAGGTTTTCTTGCCATATTGCTGGCCCTTCACTGTGAATTTTTAATTTTCTTTGTTTTTCAGTATTTCTCGCCATATTCTGGGTAATACAGTGTGAATTTTTATTTTTCGACTTTTTTCATGGTTTCTGGACATATTCTGGGTCCGACAGTGTGAATTTTTAATTTTCACGTTTTTCAGGTTTTCTAGGCATATTCTCGGTCCTGCAGTGTGATTTTCTCTTTTTCCACGTTTTTCAAGTGTTTTCGTAATTCTGGTTCCTACAGTGTGATTTTCTCATTTTCCACCTTTTTCAGGTTTTCTCGCCACATTTGGGGTCCTTCACTGTGTGTTTTTAATTTTCTCGTTTTTTTTTTTTTCAGAGTTTCTCGCCATAATCTGGGTTCTTCAGTGTGAATTTTTAATTTTCATGTTTTTCAGGGTTTCTTGGCATATTCTGAGTCCTGCTGTGTGATTTTTTTATTTCCACGTTTTTTAAGTTTTTTCGTATTTCTGGGAACTCCAGTGTGATTTTCTCATTTTCCAAATTTTTCATGTTTTTTAGAACTTCTGGGTGCTACAGTGTGATTATTCTCATTTTCCACATTTTTCAGGTTTTCTGGCCATTTTCCTGGACCTCTCTCTGACTTTTTAATTTTCTACTTTTTTCAGAGTTTCTCGCCATATTCTGGGTCCATCAGTGTGAGTTTTTAATTTTCCTCCTTTTTCAGGTTTTCTCACCATATTCCGGGTCCTTCTGTGTGAATTTTTAATTTTCCACGTTTTTCAGGTTTTTTCTTCATATTCTGGGTCTTCCAGTGTGATTTTCTCATTTCCACGTTTTTCAGGTTTTCTTGCCATATTCCAGGTCCCTCAGTGTGAATTTTTAATTTTCCACATTTTTCAGGTTTTTTCAACTTCTTCTAGGTCCTCCACTGTGATTTTCTCATACCACGTTTTTCAGGTTTTCTTGACATATTCCAGGTTCTTCAGTGTGAATGTTTACTTTTCCACATTTTTCAGTATTTCTCGCCCTATTCTGGGTAATACAGTGTGAATTTTTAATTTTCCACTTTTTTCATGGTTTCTTGCCATAGTGTGGGTTCCACTGTGTAAATATTTAATGTTCACGTTATTCAGGGTTTCTCGGCATATTCTGGGTCTTGCAGTGTCATTTTCTCTTTTTCGACGTTTTTCAATTTTTTTCGTAATTCTGGGTCCTACACTGTGTTTTATCATTTTCCACATTTTTCATGTTTTTTTGCCGTATTCGGGGTCCTTCAATGTGAGTTTTTAATTTTCTACTTTGTTCAGGGTTTCTCGCCATATTCTGGGTCCTACAGTGTGATTTTCACTTTTTCCAACTTTTTCAGGTTTTCTAGGAATATTCTGGGTTCTTCAGTAAGAGTTTTTAATTTTTTACTTTTTTCAGGGTTTCTCGCCCTATTCTGTGCCCTACAGTAAGAATTTTAAATTTTCCACGGTTTTCAGGGTTTTTCGCCATATTCTGGTTCCTATAGTGTGAATTTTTAATTTTTTTCACGTTTTCAAGTAATTTTTGTTTTATTCCGGGTCCTACTGTGTGATTTACTCATTTTCCACCTTTTTCAGGTTTTCTTGGCATATTCGGGTTCCTTCAGTGTGAGTTTTTAATTTTCTACTTTTTTCAGGTTTTCTCGCCATATTCTGGATACTACAGCCTGTATTTTTCATTTTCCACGTTTTTCAGGGTTTCTCGGCCTATTCAGGGACCTACGGTGTGAATTTTTAATTTTCCACCTTTTTAAGTTTTTTTCGTCATAATCTGGGTCCTACAGTGTGAATATTTAATTTTCCATGTTTTTCAGTTTTTCTCGCCATATTCTGTGTCCGACAATTTGAATTTATAATTTTCACGTTTTTTAGGGTTTCTTGCCATATTCTAGGTCCTTCAGTGGGAGTTTTTACTTTTCCAATTTTTTCAGGTTTTCTCGCCATATTCCAGATCCTTGAGTGTGAGTTGTTAATTTCCATGTTTTTCAGGTTTTCTCGCCATATTCGGGTTCCTTCACTGTGAGATTTTAATTTTCTACTTTTTTTCAGGGTTTCTCGCAATATTCTGCTTTCTACAGCGTGTATTTTTAATTTTCCACGTTTCTCAGTGTTTCTTGGCATATTCTGTGTCCTACAGTGTCAATTTTTAATTTTAAACGTTTTTACGTTTTTTTTTTCGTCATATTCTGGGTTCTACAGTGTGAATTTTTAATTTTCCACGTTTTCCAAGGTTTCTTGCCATATTCTGTTCTTACAGTGTGACTTTTTAATTTTCCACGTTTTTAGTGTTTCTTGGCATATTCTGGGTCCTACAGTGTGAATATTAATTTTCCATGTTTTTCAAGGTTTCTCCCCATATTCTGGGTCCTACAGCGTGTATTTTTAATTTTTCACGTTTTTCAGGTTTTCTCTGCATATTCTTGGCACTACAGTTTGATTTTCACATTTTTGACGTTTTTCAAGTTTTTTTGCAATTCTGTGTCCTACAGTGTGATTTTCTCATTTTCCACTTTTCTCAGGTTTAATTTTCTACGTTTTTCAGGGTTTCTCGGCATATACTGTGTCCTACAGTGTGATTTTCTCATTTTCTACCTTTTTCAGGTTTTCTCGCCATATTCGAGGTCCTTCAGTGTGAATTTTTAATTTTCTACTTTCTTCACGGTTTCTCACCATATTCTGAGTCCTACAGTGTGAATATTAAATTTTCCACGTTTTTAAGGGTTTCTCGCAATATTCTGGGTCCTACAATGTGATTTTCTCATTTTACACCTTTCTCAGGTTTTCTCCCCGTATTCTGGGTCCTACAGCGTGTATTTTTAATTTTCCACGTTTTTCAGGGTCTAGGCATATTCTGAGTCCTACAGTGTGATTTACTCATTTTCCAACTTTTTCAGGTTTTCCTCGGCATATTCTGGGTTCTACAGTGTGAATTTTTAATTTTCCACGTTTTTCAGGTTTTCTCGCCATAATCTGCTTCTGACTGTGAATATTTAATTTTCACGTTTTTCAGGGTTTCTCGGCATATTCTGGGTCCTACATTGTGATTTTGTCATTTTCTACTTTTTTCAAGTTTTTTTCCCAATTCTGGGTCCTAGAGTGTGATTTTCTCATTTTCCACCCTTTTCAGGTTTTCTGGCCATATTCGGGGTCCTTCAGTGTGAGTTTGAAATTTTCTACTTTTCAGGGTTTCTTGCCATATTCTGGGTCCTACAGAGTGTATTTGTAATTTTCCAAGTTTCTCAGGGTTTCTCGGCATATGCTGGGTCCTACACTGTGATTTTTTCATTTTCGACGTTTTTCAATTTTTTTTTAACACTTCTGGGACCTACAGTGTGATTATTCTCATTTTCCACCTTTTTCAGGTTTTCTCGCCATATTTGGAGACCTTCATTGTAAATTTTTAATTTTCTACTTTTTACAGGGTTTCTCGCCATATTCTGGGTCCTACAGAGTGTATTTTTAATTTTCCACCTTTTTCAGGGTTTCTGGGCATATTCTGGGTCCTAAATTGTGATTTTCTCCTTTTCCACTTTTTTCAAGTTTTTTCCCAATTCTGGGTCCTGCAGTGTGATTTTCTCATTTTCCTCGTTTTTCAAGTTTATTCGTAATTCTGGGTCCTACAGTGTGATTTTCTCATTTTCCACCTTTTTCAGGAGTTCTCTCCATATTTGCGGTCCTTCGGTGTGAGTTTGTAATTTTCTACTTTTGTCAGGTTTTCTTGCCATATTCTAGGTCCTTCAGTGTGAATTTTTAATTTTGCAAGTTTTTCCGTTTTTTTCGTCATATTCTGGGTCCTACAGTGTGGTTTTTTCATTTCCACGTATTTCAGGGTTTCTTGACATATTCCTGGTCCTTCAGTGTGAATTTTTAATTTTCCACATTTTTCAGTGTTTCTGGCCATATTCCAGGTCTTTCTGAGTGACTTTTTAATTTTCCATGTTTTTCAGGTTTTGTTGCCATATCCCAAATCCTTCAGTGTGAGTTTTTAATTTTCTACTTTTTTTCAAGGTTTCTTGCCATATTCTGGGTCCTATAGTGTGATTTTCTCATTTTCGAAGTTTTTTAAGTTTTTTTGCATTTCTTGGTCCTACAGTGTGATTTCCTCATTTTCCATCTATTTTAGGTTTTCTCGCCATATTCATGGACTTTCAGTGTGAATTTTTAATTTTTCTACTTTTTTCAGGGTTTCTTGCCATATACTGCATCCTACTGTGTGAAATTTAAATTTTCCACGTTTTTTAGTTTTTTTTTTCGTCATATTCTGGGTCCTACAGTGTGATTTTCGCATTTTACAATTTTTTCCTGTTTTTTTTCGGCATATTCTGGGTCCTAAAGTGTGAATTTTTAATTTTCCACGTTTTTCAAAGTTTCTTGCCATATTCTGGTCCTACCGTGTGAATTTTTAATTTTCCACGTTTTTCAGTGTTTCTCACCATATTCTAGGTCCTACAGTGTGAATTTTCAATTTTCCACCAGTTTCAAGTTTTCTAGCCATATTCGAGGTCCTTCAGTGTGAATTTGTAATTTTCTACTTTTTTCGGGGTTTCTCACCATATTCTGTGCCCTACACTGTGAATTTTCAATTTTCCAAGTTTTTTCAGTGTTTCTCTCCATATTCTGGGTAATTCAATGTGAATTTTTAATTTTCCACTTTTTTCATGATTTATCACCATATTGTGGGTCCGACACTGTGAATTATTAATTTTCAGGTTTTTCAGGGTTTTTGGGCATATTCTGGGTCGTGCAGTGTGATTTTCTCATTTTCCACTTTTTTCATGTTTTTTTTTTCGTAATTCTGAGTCCTATAGTGTGATTTTCTCATTTTCCACCTTTTTCAGATTTTTTCGCCATATTCGGGGTCCTTCAGTGTGAGTTTTAATTTTCTACTTTTTTCAGATTTTCTCGCCATATTCTGTGTCCTACAGTGTAATATTCCCATTTTCCACCCTTTTCAGGTTTATTCGCCTTGTTCTGGGTTCTTCAGTTTGAGTTTTTAATTTTCTACTTTTTTCTGGTTTTCTCGCCATATTCTGGTTACTATAGTGTGATTTTCTCATTTTCCATATTTTTCAGGTTTTCTTGGCATATTCTGGGTCCTTCAGTGTGAGTTTTTAATTTTCCACTTGTTTCAGTGTTTCTTGGCATATTCTGGGTCCTATAGTGTGATTTAATCATTTTCCACCTTTTTCAGGGTTTATTGCTATATCCTAGGACCTTCAGTGGGAATTTTTAATTTTCCATTTTTGTCAGGTTTTCTCGCCTTATTCCAGGTCTTTCAGTGTGAATTTTAAATTTCCACGTTTTTCAGGTTTTCTCTCCATATTCCGGGTTATTCATTGTGAGTTTTTAATTTTCCACGTTTTTCAAGGATTCTTGCCATATTTCTGGTCCTACAGTGTGAATTTTTAATTTTCCATGTTTTTCAGTGTTTCTCCCCATGTTCTGGGTCCCACAGTAGGAATTTTCAATTTTCCACCTTTTTCAGGTTTGCTCGGCATATTCTGGGTCCTACTGTGTGAATTTTTAATTATCTACCTTTTTCAAGGTGTCTTGCCATATTCTGGTCCTATCCTGTGAATTTTTAATTTTCCATGTTTTTCACGGTTTCTTGCCATATTCTGATCCTACAGTGTGAATTTTTATTTTCCATTTTTTTCAGGGTTTCTTGCCATTTTCTGGGTCCTATCATGTGTATTTTTAATTTTCCACGTATTCAGTGTTTCTCGCCATATTCTGGGTCCTACAGTGTGAATTTTCTATTTTCCAAGTTTTTCAGTGTTTCTCACCATATTCTGGGTAATACAGTGCGCATTTTTAATTTTCCACTTTTCATAATTTATCACCATATTCTGGGTCCGACAATGTGAATTTTTAATTTTCACGTTTTTCGGTTTTTTTCGGCATATTCTGGGTCCTGCAGTGTAATTTTCTCATTTTCCATTTTTTTTCAAGTTTTTTCATAATTCTGGGTCCTACAGTGTGAATTTCTCATTTTCCACCTTTTTCAGGTTTTCTCGCCATATTCCCAGTCCTTCAGTGTGATTTTTAATTTTCTACTTTTTTCAGGGTTTTTCGCCATAATCTGGGTCCTACAGAGTGTATTTTTAATTTTCCTAGTTTTTCAGGGTTCTTCTCCATATTCTGGGTCCTACAGTGTGATTTTCTCATTACGACATTTTTCAAGATT
This sequence comes from Mus caroli, assembly GCF_978045245.1. Classification (NCBI taxonomy): domain Eukaryota; kingdom Metazoa; phylum Chordata; class Mammalia; order Rodentia; family Muridae; genus Mus; species Mus caroli. The sequence goes on along the minus strand of NW_028227675.1, from coordinate 71,895 downwards.
TTTCGCAATTCTGGGTCCTACAGTGTAATTATTCTCATTTTACAACTTTTTCAGGTTTTCTGGGCATATTCTGGGTCCTACAGTGTGAATTTTTAATTTTCACGTTTTTCAGGGTTTCTACACTTATTCTGAGTCCTGCAGTGTGATTTTCTCATTTCCTCGTTTTTCAAGTTTTTTCGTTATTCTGGGTCCTACAATGTAATTTTCTCATTTTCCACCTTTTTCAGGTTTTCTCGCCATATTCCCAGTCCTTCAGTGTGATTTTTTAATTTTCTACTTTTTTCAGGGTTTTTCGCCATAATCTGGGTCCTACAGAGTGTATTTTTAATTTTCCTAGTTTTCAGGGTTCTTCGCCATATTCTGGGTCCTACAGTGTGATTTTCTCATTTACGACATTTTTCAAGATTTTTCGCAATTCTGGGTCCTACAGTGTAATTATTCTCATTTTACAACTTTTTCAGGTTTTCTGGGCATATTCTGGGTCCTACAGTGTGAATTTTTAATTTATACGTTTTTCAGGGTTTCTACACTTATTCTGAGTCCTGCAGTGTGATTTTCTCATTTTCCTCGTTTTTCAAGTTTTTTCGTTATTCTGGGTCCTACAATGTAATTTTCTCATTTTCCACATTTTCAGGTTTTCTCGCCATATTAGGTGTCCTTCAGTGTGAGATTTTAATTTTTACTTTTTCAGGGTTTCTTGCCATATTCTGGGTCCTGCAGTGTGAATTTATAATTTTAAACGGTTTTAAGTTTTTTCGTCATATTCTGGGTCCTATAGGTTGATTTTCTCATTTTCCAACTTTTCAGGTTTTCTCGGCATATTCTGGGTCCGGACAGTGTGAATTTTTAATTTTCACGTTTTTCAGGATTTCTCAGCATACTCGGGTCCTGCAGTGTGATTTTTTTTCATTTCCACGTTTTTGAAGTTTTTTCATAATTCTGGGAACTATGGTGTGATTATCTCATTTTCCCACCTTTTTCAAGGGTTTTTTTTTTAGCAATTTTGGGTCCTACAGTGTGATTATTCATGTTTTCCACCTTTTTCAGTTTTCTGGCCATTTTCCGGGTCCTCTCAGTGAGTTTTTAATTTTCTACTTTTTTCAGGGTTTCTCGCCATATTCTGGGTCCTACAGTGTGTATTTTTAATTTTCCATGTTTTTCAGGGTTTTTTTGGTCATACTCTGGGTCCTACAGTGTGATTTTCTCATTTCCACATTTTTCAGGTTTTCTTGCCATATTGCAGGTCCTTCAGTGTGAATTTTTAATTTTCCTCCTTTTTCAGTATTTCTCGCTTTTTTTTGGTTAATACAGTGTAATTTTCTTTTTTCCACTTTTTTCATGGTTTCTCGACATATTCTGGGTCCTACAGTGTGAATTTTTAATTTTCACGTTTTTCAGGGTTTCTCAGCATATTCTGGGTCCTGCAGTGTGATTTTCTCATTTCCACGTTTTGAAGATTTTTCGTAATTCTGGGTCCAACAGTGTGATTTTCTCATTTTCAACCTTTTTCAGGTTTGCGCGCCATATTTGGGGTGCTTCTGTGTGAGTTTTTAATTTTTACTTTTTTCAGGGTTTCTCTCTATATTCTGGGTCGTATAGTGTGATCTTTTAATTTGAACCTTTTTTAAGTTTTTTTTTTCGTCATATTCTGGGTCCTACAGTGTGATTTTCTCATTCATGACGTTTTTCAAGTTTTTTTTTTCGCAATTCTGGTTCCTACAGAGTGATTATTCTCAGTTTTCAACTTTTTCAGGTTTTCTCGGCATATTCTGGTTCCTACAGTGTGAATTTTTAATTTTCCATGTTTTTCAAGGTTTCTTGCCATATTCTGGTCCTATAGTGTAAATTTTTAATTTTCCACATTTTTCAGTGTTTTTCGCCATATCCTGGGTACTACAGTGTTAATATTTAATTTTCCATGTTTTTCAGGTTTTCTTGCCATATTCAATGTCCTTCAGTGTGAGTTTTTAATTTTCCTCGTTCTTCAGGTTTTCTCACCATATTCAATGTCCTTCCGTGTGAATTTTCTATTTTCCACGTTTTTCAGTTTTTTTCATCATATTCTGGTTCTTCAGTGTGATTTTCTCATTTCCACGATTTTCAGGTTTTTTTGCCATATTCCAGGTCCTTCAGTTTGAATTTTTAATTATCCACGTTTTTCAGTGTTTCTCCCCAATTTGTGGGAAATAGAGTGTGAAGTTTTAATTTTCCACTTTTTTCATGGTTTCTCGCTATATTCTGGGTCCGAGAGTGTGAATTTTTAATTTTCACGTTCTTCATGGTTTCTCGGCATATTATGGGTCCTGCAGTGTGATTTTCTCATTTTCCTCGTTTTTCAAGTTGTTTCGTAATTCTGGGTCCTACAGTGTGATTTTCTCATTTTCCACCTTTTTCAGGTTTTCTCGCCATATTAGGGATTCTTCAGTGTGAGATTTTAATTTTTACCTTTTCAGGGTTTCTCGCCCTATTCTGGGTCCTACAGTGTGAATTTTTACTTTTAAACGTTTTTAAGTTTTTCGTCATATTCTGTGTCCTACAGTGTGATTTTATCATTTTCCAACTTTTTCAGGTTTTCTCGGCATATTCTGGGTCCAACAGTGTGAATTTTTAATTTTCACGTTTTTCAGGGATTCTCTGCATATTCTGGGTCCTGCAGTGTTATATTTTCATTTCAACCATTTTGAAGTTTTTTCATAATTCTGGGAAGTAGAGTGTGATTTTCTCATTTTCCAACTTTTTCACGATTTTTAGCAATTCTGGGTGCTACAGTCTGATTATGCTCATTTTCCACATTTTTCAGGTTTTCTGGCCATTTTCCGGGACCTCTCTCTGAGTTTTTAATTTTCTACTTTTTTCACAGTTTCTCGCCATGTTCTGGGTCCTACAGCGTGTATTTTTAATTTTCCATGTTTTTCAGGATTTCTTGCCATATTCTGGGTTCTTCAGTGTGTGTTTTTAATTTTCCTCCTTTTCCAGGTTTTCTCGCCATATTCGGGGTCCTTCAGTGTGAATTTTTAATTCCAGTTTTATCAGGTTTTTTTCGTCATATTCTTGGTCCTACAGTGTGATTTTCTTATTTCCACGTTTTTCAGGTTTTCTTGCCATATTGCAGGTCCTTCAGTGTAAATTTTTAATTTTCTTCGTTTTTCAGTATTTCTTGCCATATTCTGGGTAATACAGTGTGAATTTTTAATTTTCCACTTTTTTCAAGGTTTCTGGACATATTCTGGGTCCGACAGAGTGAATTTTTAATTTTCACATTTTTCAGGGATTCTAGGCATATTCTCGGTCCTGCAGTGTGATTTTCTCATTTTCCACGTTTTTTTCAGTGTTTTCGTAATTCTGGTTCCTACAGTGTGATTTTCTCATTTTCCACCTTTTTTAGGTTTCTTGCCACATTGGGTTCCTTCACTGTGCGTTTTTCATTTTCTCCTTTTATTCAGGTTTTCTCGCCATATTCTGGGTCCTTCAGTGTGAATTTTTAATTTTCATGTTTTTCATGGTTTCTTGGCATAATCTGGGTCCTACAGTGTGGTTTTCTCATTTCCTCGTTTGTCAAGTTTTTTCGTAATTCGGGGTCATACAGTGTGATTTTCACATTTTCCACCTTTTTCAGGTTTTCTCGCCATATTTGGGGTCCTTCAGTGTGAGTTTTTAATTTTTGACTTTTTTCAGGTTTTCTTGCCATATTCTGGGTTCTTCAGTGTGTGTTTTTAATTTTCCTCCTTTTCCAGGTTTTCTCGCCATATTCCGGGTCCTTCAGTGTGAATTTTTAATTCCAGTTTTATCAGGTTTTTTTCGTCATATTCTTGGTCCTACAGTGTGATTTTCTTATTTCCACGTTTTTTCAGGTTTTCTTGCCATATTGCAGGTCCTTCAGTGTAAATTTTTAATTTTCTTCGTTTTCAGTATTTCTCGCCATATTCTGGGTAATACAGTGTGAATTTTTAATTTTCCACTTTTTTTCAAGGTTTCTGGACATATTCTGGGTCCGACAGTGTGAATTTTTAATTTTCACGTTTTTCAGGGTTTCTAGGCATATTCTCGGTCCTGCAGTGTGATTTTCTCATTTTCCACGTTTTTCCAGTGTTTTCGTAATTCTGGTTCCTACAGTGTGATTTTCTCATTTTCCACCTTTTTTAGGTTTTCTTGCCACATTTGGGTTCCTTCACTGTGCGTTTTTCATTTTCTCCTTTTATTCAGGTTTTCTCGCCATATTCTGGGTCCTTCAGTGTGAATTTTTAATTTTCATGTTTTTCATGGTTTCTTGGCATAATCTGGGTCCTGCAGTGTGATTTTCTCATTTTCCTCGTTTGTCAAGTTTTTTCGTAATTCGGGGTCCTACAGTGTGATTTTCACATTTCCACCTTTTTTCAGGTTTTTTCGCCATATTTGGGGTCCTTCAGTGTGAGTTTTTAATTTTTGACTTTTTTCAGGTTTTCTTGCCATATTCTGGGTCCTTCAGTGTGAGTATTTAATTTTCCTTGTTTTTCAGGTTTTCTTGTCATATTCTGGATCCTTCAGTGTGAGTTTTTAATTTTCCTTTTTTTTCAGGTTTTCTCGCCATATTCCGGGTCCTTCAGTGTGAATTTTTAATTTCCCACGTTTTTCAGGTTTTATTCGTCATATTCAAGTTCCTACAGTGTGATTTTCTAATTTCCACGTTTTTCAGGTTTTCTTGCCATATTCCAGGTCCTTCACTGTGAATTTTTAAATTTCCACGTTTTTCAGTATTTCTCCCCATATTCTGGGTAATACAGTGTGAATTTTTAATTTTCCCACATTTTTTATGGTTTCTTGCCGTATTCTGGGTCCGGACAGTGTGAATTTTTAATTTTCACGTTTTTCATTGTTTTCTCGGCCTATTCTGGGTCCTACAGTGTGATTTTCTCATTTTCGACGTTTTTCATGGTTTTTTTTTTTTTTTTTGTAATTCTGGGTACTCCAGTGTTTTTATACTCATTTTCCACCTTTTTCAGGTTTTCTCGCCAAATTCGGGGTCCTTCAGTGTGATTTTTTAATTTTCTACTTTTATCAGGGTTTTTCGCCATAATCTGGGTCCTACAGAGTGTATTTTTAATTTTCCTAGTTTTTCAGGGTTCTTCGCCATATTCTGGGTCCTACAGTGTGATTTTCTCATTTACGACGTTTTTCAAGTTTTTTTCACAATTCTGTGTCCTACAGTGTAATTATTCTCATTTTACAACTTTTTCAGGTTTTCTGGGCATATTCTGGGTCCTACAGTGTGAATTTTTAATTTTCACGTTTTTTCAGGGTTTCTATGCTTATTCTGAGTCCTGCAGTGTGATTTTCTCATTTTCCTCGTTTTTCAAGTTTTTTCGTTATTCTGGGTCCTACAATGTGATTTTCTCATTTTCCACCTTTTCCAGGTTTTCTCGCCATATTAGGGGGTCCTTCAGTGTGAGATTTTAATTTTTACATTTTCAGGGTTTCTTGCCATATTCTGGGTCCTGCAGTGTGAATTTTTAATTTTAAACGTTTTTAAGTTTTTTTCTCATATTCTGGGTCCTACAGTGTGATTTTATCATTTTCCAACTTTTTCAGATTTTCTTGGCATATTTTGGGTCCAACAGTGTGAATTTTTAATTTTCACGTTTTTCAGGGTTTCTAGGCATATTCTGAGTCCTGCAGTGTGATTTTTTTCATTTCCACGTTTTTTAAGTTTTTTCGTATTTCTGGGAACTCCAGTGTGATTTTCTCATTTTCCAAATTTTTCATGTTTTTTAGCACTTCTGCGTGCTACAGTGTGATTATTCTCATTTTCCACATTTTTCAGGTTTTCTGGCCATTTTCCTGGACCTCTCTCTGACTTTTTAATTTTCTACTTTTTTCAGAGTTTCTCGCCATATTCTGGGTCCATCAGTGTGAGTTTTTAATTTTCCTCATTTTCAGGTTTTTCTCACCATATTTGCGTCCTTCTGTGTGAATTTTTAATTTTCAACGTTTTCAGGTTTTTTCTTCATATTCTGGGTCTTCCAGTGTGATTTTCTCATTTCCACGTTTTTCAGGTTTTCTTGCCATATTGCAGGTCCTTCAGTGTGAATTTTTATTTTTCTGAGTTTTTCAGTATTTCTCGCCATATTCTGGGTAATACAGTGTGAATTTTTAATTTTCCACTTTTTTCATGGTTTCTTCCCATATTCTGGTTACGACAGTGTGAATGTTTAATTTTCCACATTTTTCAGGGTTTCTCGGCATATTCTTGGTCCTGCAGTGTGATTTTCTCATTTTCCACGTTTTTTCAAGTTTTTTCGTAATTTTGGGTCCTACAGTGTGATTTTCTCATTTTCTAACTTTTCAGTTTTTCTCGCTGTATTCGGGGCACTTTAGTGTGAGTTTTTAATTTTCTACTTTTGTCAGGTTTTCTCGCCATATTTTGGGTCCTTCAGTGTGAGTTTTAATTTTCCTTGTTTTTCAGGTTTTCTCACCATATTCTGGGTCCTTCAGTGTGTGTTTTAATTTTCCTTGTTTTATAGGTTTTCTCGCCATATTCCGGGTCCTTCAGTGTGAATTTTTAATTTTCACGTTTTTCAGGTTTTTTCATCATATCAGGGTTCTACAGTGTGATTTTCTGATTTCCACGTTTTTCAGGTTTTCTTGCCATATTGCAGGTCCTTCAGTGTGAATTTTAATTTTCCACGTTTTTCAGTATTTCTTGCCATATTCTGGGTAATACAGTGTGAATTTTAATTTTCCACTTTTTTCATGGTTTCTTCCCATATTCTGGGTCCGACAGTGTGAATTTTTAATTTTCACGTTTTTTGGGTATCTTGGCATATTCTGGGTCCTAACGTGTGATTTTCTCATTTTCGACAGTTTTTCATGTTTTTTGCAATTCTGGGTCCTCCAGTGTGATTATTCTCATTTTCCACCTTTTTCAGGTTTTCTCGCAATATTCTGGGTCCTTCAGTTGTGAGTTTTTAATTTTCTACTTTTTTCAGGGATTCTCACCATATTCTGGGTCCTATAGAGTGTATTTTAATTTTCCACGTTTTTCAGCTTTTCTCACCATATTCTGGTTCCTACAGTGTGATTTTCTCATTTCGACGTTTTTCATGTTTTTTGCAATTCTGGGCTCCTCCAGTGTGATTATTCGCATTTTCCACCTTTTTCAGGTTTTCTCGCAATACTCTGGGTCCTTCAGTGTGAGTTTTTAATTTTCTACTTTTTTCAGGGTTTCTCACCATATTCTGGGTTCTATAGAGTGTATTTTTAATTTTCCATGTTTTTCAGCTTTTCACACATATTCTGGGTCCTACATTGTGGTTTTCTCATTTACGACGTTTTTCAAGTTTTTTCACAATTCTGGGTCCTAAAGTGTGATTATTCTCATTTTTCATTTTTTTCAGTTTTCTCGCCATATTCTGGGGTCTACAGTGTGATTTTTTCATTTCCATGTTTTTTAGATTTTCTTTCCATATTCAAGGTCCTTCAGTGTGAATTTTTAATTTTCCACGTTTTTCCAGTATTTCTCGCCATATTGTGGGTAATACAGTGTGAATTTTTAATTTTCCACTTTTTTCATGGTTTCTCGCCATATTCTGTGTCCGAAAGTGTGAATTTTTAATTTTCACGTTTTTCAGGGTTTCTTGCCATGTTTTGGGTCCTGCAGTGTGATTTCCTCATTTCCACGTTTTTGAAGTTTTTTCGTAATTCTGGGTCCTACAGTGTAACTTTCTCATTTTCCACCTTTTTCAGGTTTTCCCGCCATATTCGGGGTCCTCTGTGTGAGTTTTTTAATTTCTACTTTTTTCAGGGTTTCTCGCCATATTCTGTGTAGTACAGTGTGAAATTTAAATTCTCCACATTTTTCCATTGTTTCTGGCCATATTCTGGGTCCTACAATGTGGAATTTTTAATTTTAGACGTTTTTTAAGTTTTTTTTCATCATATTCTGGGTCCTTCAGTGTGATTTTTTCATGTTCCAATTTTTTCAGATTTTCTTGTCATATTCTGGGTCCTACAGTGTGAATTTTTGATTTTCCATAATTTTCAGTGTTTCTCTCCATATCCTGGGTCCTCCAGTGTTAATACTTAGTTTTCCATGTTTTTCAGGTTTTCTCGCCATATTCTGGGTCCTTCAGTGTGAATTTTTAATTTTCATGTTTATCAGGGTTTCTTGGCATATTCTGGGTCCTGCAGTGTGATTTTTTCATTTTCCACATTTTTCAAGTTTTTTCTCAATTCTGTGTCCTACAGTGTGATTTTCTAATTTTCCACCTTTTCAGGTTTTCTCGCCATATTCGGGGTCCTTCAGTGTGCTTTTTTAATTTTCCAAGTTTTTCAGTATTTCTCGCCATATTCTGGGTAATACAGTGTGAATTTTTAATTGTCCACTTTTTATGGTTTCTCGAGATAATCTGGGAACGACAGTATGAATTTTTAATTTTCAAGTTTTCAGGGTTTCTCGGCATATTCTGGGTCCTGCAGTATAATTTTCTCAATTTCGACGTTTTTCAAGTTTTTTCGCAATTCTGGGTCCTACAGTGTGATTATTCTCATTTTCCATTTTTTTTAAGTTTTTTTGGCATTTCTGTGTCCTACAGAGTGGATTTTCTCATTTTCCACCTTTTTCACGTTTTCTTGCCATATACGGAGTCCTTCAATGTGAGATTTTTTATTTTCTACTTTTTTCAGGGTTTTCTCGCCATATTCTGGTTCCTTCACTGTGAGTTTTTAATTTTCCATGTTTTTTTCAGGTTTTCTCGCCAAAATTCCGGGTCATTCAGTGTGAATTTTTATTTTTTCTTCCTTTTTCAGGGTTTCTTGGCATATTCTGGGTCATACAGTATGATTTTCTCATTTTCCATGTTTTTCAAGTTTTTTTTGGTAATTCTGAGTCCTACTGTGTGATTTTCTCATTTCCACGTTTTTCAGGTTTTCTTGACATATTTCAGGTCCTTCAGTGTGAATTTTTAATTTTCCACGTTTTTCAGTATTTCTCGCCATATTCTGGGTAATACAGTGTGAGTTTTTATTTTTCTACTTTTTAAAGGGTTTCTCCCCATATTCCGGGGTCCTACAGTGTAATTTTCTCATTTTCGACGTTTTTCAAGTTTTTTCGCAATTCTGTTTCCTTCAGTGTGAGTTTTTAATTTTCCTCGTTTTTCAGGTTTTCTTGCCAAATTCCGGGTCCTTCAGTGTTACTTTTTATTTTTCCTCCTTTTCAGGGTTTCTTGCATATTCTGGGTCATACAGTATGATTTCCTCATTTTCCACGTTTTTCAAGTTTTTTGTTAATTCTGAGTCCTACTGTGTGATTTTCTCATTTCCACGTTTTTCAGGTTTTCTTGCCATATTCCAGGTCCTTCAGTGTGAATTTTTACTTTTCCACGTTTTTCAGGTTTTTTCGTCATATTCTGGGTAATACAGTGTGAATTTTTAATTGTCCACTTTTTAATGGTTTCTTGAGATAATCTGGGTCCGACAGTATGAATTTTTAATTTTCAAGTTTTTCAGGGTTTCTCTGCATATTCTGGGTTCTGCCGTGGGATTTTCTCAATTTCGACCTTTTTCAATTTTTTTCGCAATTCTGGGTCCTACAGTGTGATTTTCTTATTTTCCACCTTTTTCAGGTTTTCTCTCCGTATTTGGGGTTCTTCAGTGTGAGTTTGTACTTTTCTACTTTTTCAGGGTTTATCGCCATATTCTGGGTCCTCCAGAGTGTATTTTTAATTTTCCACGTTTTTCAGGGTTTCTCGGCATATTCTGGGTTCTACATTGGGATTTTGTCATTTTCCAACTTTTTTCAGGTTTTCTCGGCATATTCTGGGTCGCAACAGTGTGAATTTTTAATTTTCACGTTTTTCAGGGATTCTCTGCATATTCTGGGTCCTGCAGGTGTTATATTTTCATTTCAACATTTTTGAAGTTTTTTCATAATTCTGGGAAGTAGAGTGTGATTTTCTCATTTTCCAACCTTTTCACGTTTTTTTAGCAATTCTGGGGTGCTACAGTCTGATTATGCTCATTTTCCACATTTTTCAGGTTTCTGGCCATTTTTCCGGGACCTCTCTCTGAGTTTTTAATTTTCTACTTTTTTCACAGTTTCTCGCCATGTTCTGGGTCCTACAGCGTGTATTTTAATTTTCCATGTTTTTCAGGATTTCTTGCCATATTCTGGGTTCTTCAGTGTGTGTTTTTAATTTTCCTCCTTTTTCCAGGTTTTCTCGCCATATTCCGGGTCCTTCAGTGTGAATTTTTAATTCCAGTTTTATCAGGTTTTTTTTTCGTCATATTCTTGGTCCTACAGTGTGATTTTCTTATTTCCACGTTTTTCAGGTTTTCTTGCCATATTGCAGGTCCTTCAGTGTAAATTTTTAATTTTCTTCGTTTTTCAGTATTTCTTGCCATATTCTGGGTAATACAGTGTGAATTTTAAATTTTCCACTTTTTTCAAGGTTTCTGGACATATTCTGGGTCCGACAGTGTGAATTTTTAATTTTCACGTTTTTCAGGGTTTCTAGGCATATTCTCGGTCCTGCAGTGTGATTTTCTCATTTTCCACGTTTTTTCCAGTGTTTTCGTAATTCTGGTTCCTACAGTGTGATTTTCTCATTTTCCACCTTTTTTAGGTTTTCTTGCCACATTTGGTTCCTTCACTGTGCGTTTTTCATTCTCTCCTTTTATTCAGGTTTTCTCGCCATATTCTGGGTCCTTCAGTGTGAATTTTAATTTTCATGTTTTTTCATGGTTTCTTGGCATAATCTGGGTCCTGCAGTGTGGTTTTCTCATTTTCCTCGTTTGTCAAGTTTTTTCGTAATTCGGGGTCCTACAGTGTGATTTTCACATTTTCCACCTTTTTCAGGTTTTCTTGCCATATTCTGGGTCCTTCAGTGTGAGTATTTAATTTTCCTTGTTTTTCAGGTTTTCTTGTCATATTCTGGATCCTTCAGTGTGAGTTTTTAATTTTCCTTTTTTTTCAGGTTTTCTCGCCATATTCCGAGTCCTTCAGTGTGAATTTTTAATTTTCCACGTTTTTCAGTTTTTTTTCGTCATATTTCAGGTCCTACAGTGTGATTTTCTAATTTCCACGTTTTTCAGGTTTTCTTGCCATATTCCAGGTCCTTCACTGTGAATTTTTAAATTTCCACGTTTTTCAGTATTTCTCCCCATATTCTGGGTAATACAGTGTGAATTTTTAATTTTCCCACATTTTTTATGGTTCTTGCCGTATTCTGGGTCCGCCAGTGTGAATTTTAATTTTCACGTTTTTCATTGTTTCTCGGCATATTCTGGGTCCTACAGTGTGATTTTCTCATTTTCGACGTTTTCATGTTTTTTTTTTTTTTTTTTTTTTTTTTTTTTTTTTTTTTTTTTTTTTTTGCAATTCAGGGTACTCCAGTGTTTTTATACTCATTTTCCAACTTTTTCAGGTTTTCTCGCCAAATTCGGGGTCCTTCAGTGTGATTTTCTAATTTTCTACTTTTTTTCAGGGTTTTTTCGCCATAATCTGGGTCCTACAGAGTGTATTTTTAATTTTCCAAGTTTCTCAGGGTTTCTCGCCATATGCTGGGTCCTACACTGTGATTTTTCTCATTTTCGACGTTTTTCAATTTTTTTTTAACACATCTGGGTCCTACACTGTGATTATTCTCATTTTCCACCTTTTTCAGGTTTTTCTAGCCATATTTGGGGACCTTTAGTGTGAATTTTTAATTTTCTACTTTTTACAGGGTTTCTCGCCATATTGTGGGTCCTACAGAGTTTATTTTTAATTTTCCACGTTTTCAGGGTTTCTCGGCATATTCTGGGTCCTACATTGTGATTTTCTCATTTTCCACTTTTTTCAAGTTTTTTTCCCAATTCTGGGTCCTACAGTGCGATTTTTCTCATTTTCCACCTATTTCAGGTTTTCTGGCCATATTTGGGGTCCTTCAGTGTGAGTTTTTAAATTTCTACTTTTTTCAGGGTTTCTCGCCATATTCTGGGTCATACACAGAGATTTTTTTCATTTTCGACGTTTTTCAAGTTTTTTCACAATTCTGGGTCCTACAGTGTGATTACACTCATTTTCCACCTTTTTCAGGTTTTCTCACCATATTCAGGGTCATTCAGTGTGAATTTTTATTTTTCTACTTTTTACAGGTTTCTCTTTCCATATTCTGGGTCCTTCAGTGTGAATTTTTAATTTTCCTCGTATTTCAGGTTTTCTCACCATATTTCAGGTCCTTCAATTTGAATTTTTTAATTTTCCTCATTTTTCATGTTTTTTCGACACCTTCTGGGTCCTACACTGTGATTTTCTCATACCACGTTTTTCAGGTTTTCTTGCCATATTCCAGGTCCTTCAGTGTGAATGTTTACTTTTCCACATTTTTCAGTATTTCTCGCCCTATTCTGGGTAATTCAGTGTGAATTTTTAATTTTCCTCTTTTTTCATGGTTTCTTGCCATATTGTGGGTCCGACAGTGTAAATTTTTAATGTTCACTTTATTCAGGGTTTCTCGGCATATGCTGGGTCTTGCACTGTCATTTTCTCATTTTCCGACGTTTTTCATTTTTTTTTTTCATAATTCTGGGTCCTACACTGTGTTTTATCATTTTTCCACCTTTTTCATGTTTTTCGCCATATTCGGGGTCCTTCAATGTGAGTTTTTAACTTTCTACTTTGTTCAGGGTTTCTCGCCATATTCTGGATCCTACAGTGTGATTTTTCACTTTTTCCAACTTTTCAGGTTTTCTAGGCATATTCTGGGTTCTTCAGTGAGAGTTTTTAATTTTTTACTTTTTTCAGGGTTTCTTGCCCTATTCTCTTCCCTACAGTGTGAATTTTAAATTTTCCACGGTTTTCAGGGTTTTTCCCCATATTCTGGTTCCTATAGTGTGAATTTTTAATTTTTTCAAGTTTTCAAGTAATTTTTGTTTTATTCCGGGTCCTATTGTGTGATTTTCTCATTTTCCACCTTTTTCAGGTTTTCTGGCCATATTCGGGGTCCTTCAGTGTGAGTTTTTAATTTTCTACTTTTTTCAGGTTTCTCGCCATATTCTGTATACTACAGCCTGTATTTTTCATTTTCCACGTTTTTCAGGGTTTATCGGCCTATTCAGGTTCCTACCATGTGAATTTTTAATTTTCCACCTTTTTAAGTTTTTTTCAATATAATCTGGGTCCTACAGTGTGAATATTTAATTTTCCATGTTTTTTCAGTTTTTCTCGCCATATTCTGTGTCCGACAGTTTGAATTTTTAATTTTCACGTTTTTCAGGGTTTCTCTGCATATTCAGGGTCCTACAGTGTTGTTTTCTCATTTTCTATTTTTTCAGGGTTTTTCGCCATATTCTGTGTCCTACACCGTGTATTTGTGTATTTTAATTTTCCACGTTTTTTCAGGGTTTCTAGGCATATTATGGTTCCTACAGTGTGATTTTCTCATTTTCCCCGTTTTTCAAGTTTTTTCGCAATTCTGGGTCCTACAGTGTGAATTTCTCATTTTCCAACTTTTTCAGGGTTTATTGCCATATTCTAGGTCCTTCGATGAGAGTTTTTAATTTTCCAATTTTTTTTTAAGATTTTCTCGCCATATTCCAGGTCCTACAGTGTGAGTATTTAATTTTCCACATTTTCCAGGATTTTTTCATTATATTTCAGTTCCTTCAGTGTGAATTTTTAATTTTCCACGTTTTTTCAGGGTTTCCTTGCCATATTCCAGGTCTTTCCTGAGTGAGTTGTTAATTTTCCCCATTTTTCAAGTTTATTCGGAATTCTGGGTCCTACAGTGTGATTATTCTCATTTTCCACCTTTTTCATGTTTTCTTGCCATATTCAGGGTCCTTCAGTGTGAGTTTTTTAATTTTCTACTTTTTTCAGGGTTTCTTGCCATATTCTAGGTCCTTCAGTGGGAGTTTTTACTTTTCCAATTTTTTCAGGTTTTCTCGCCATATTTCCAGATCCTTGAGTGTGAGTTGTTAATTTCCATGTTTTTCAGGTTTTTCTTGCCATATTCGGCTTCCTTCACTGTGAGATTTTAATTTTCTACTTTTTTCAGGTATTCTCCTAATATTCTGGTTCCTACAGCGCGTATTTTAATTTTCCACGTTTCTCAGGGTTTCTTGGCATATTCTGTGTCCTACAGTGTGAATTTTTAATTTTAAAAGTTTTTACGTTTTTTTCGTCATATTCTGGGTTCTACAGTGAGAATTTTTAATTTTCCATGTTTTTCAGGTTTTCTTGCCATATTCTGGTCTTACACTGGTGAATTTTTAATTTTCCACGTTTTTAGTGTTTCTTGCCATATTCTGGGTCCTACAGTGTGAATATTAATTTTCCATGTTTTTCAAGGTTTCTCCCCATATTCTGGTCCTACAGTGTGTATTTTTAATTTTTCACGTTTTTTCAGGGTTTCTCTGCATATTCTGGGTACCTCACTGTGATTTTCACATTTTTGACGTTTTTCAAGTTTTTTCGCAATTCTGTGTCCTACAGTGTGATTTTCTCATTTTCCACTTTTCTCAGGTTTAATTTTCTACGTTTTTCAGGGTTTCTTGGCATATACTGTGTCCTACAGTGTGATTTTCTCATTTTCTACCTTTTCAGGTTTTCTGGCCATATTCGAGGTCCTTCAGTGTGAATTTTTAATTTTCTACTTTCTTCAGGGTTTCTCACCATATTCTGAGTCCTACAGTGTGAATATTAAATTTTCCACGTTTTAAGGGTTTCTCGCAATATTCTGGGTCCTACAATGTGATTTTCTCATTTTCCACCTTTCTCAGGTTTTCTCACCATATTCTGGGTCCTACAGCATGTATTTTTAATTTTCGACGTTTTTCAGGGTCTCGGCATATTCTGGTTCCTACAGTGTGATTTACTCATTTTCCAACTTTTTCAGGTTTTCTCGCCATATTCTGGGTCCTTCAGTGTGAGTTTTTAATTTTCCTCGTTTTTCAGGTTTTCTCGCCATATTTCCTGGTCCTTCAGTGTGAATTTTTAATTTTCCACGTTTTTCAGTATTTCTCGCCATATTCTGGGTAATACAGTGTAAATTTTTAATTTTCCACTTTTCATGGTTTCTCGCCATAATCTGCTTCTGACTGTGAATATTAATTTTCACGTTTTTCAGGGTTTCTAGGCATATTCTGTGTCCTGCAGAGTGATTTTCTCATTTTCCACGTTTTTCAAGTTTTTCGTAATTCTGGGTCTTACAGTGTGATTTTCTCATTTTCCACTTTTTCAGGTTTTCTCACCATATTTGGGGGTCCTTCAGTGTGAGTTTTTAATTTTCTACTTTTTTCAGGGTTTCTCACCATAATCTGGGTCCTATAGCGTGTATTTTTAATTTTCCACGTTTTCAGGGTTTCTCAACATATTCTGGGTCCTACAGTTTGATTTTCTTTTTTTCGTCATTTTTCAAGTTTTATCCGCAATTCTGGGTCCAACAGTTTGATTATTCTCCTTTTCAACCTTTTTCAGGTTTTCTCGCCATATTTGGGGGTCCTTCAGTGTGAGTTTTTAATTTTCAACCTTTTTCAGGGTTTCTCGCCATATTCTGGTTCCTTCAGTGTGAGTTTTTATTTTTACTCGTTTTTTCAGGGTTTCTCGCCATATTCTGGGTCTTTCAGTGTTATTTTCTCATTTTCCAAGTCTTTCTTGTTTTTTTCGTAATTCTGGGTCCTACAGTGTGATTTTCTCATTTTCCAACTTTGTCAGGTTTTCTCGCCATATTTGGGGTCCTTCAATGTGAGTTTTTAATTTTCCTTGTTTTCAGGTTTTCTTGTCGTATTCCAGGTCCTTCAGTGTGAATTGTTAATTTTCCACTTTTTTTCAGTATTTCTCGCCATACTCTGGGTAATACAGGTGTGAGTTTTAAATTTTCCACTTTTTTTCATGGTTTCTCGCCATAATCTGGGTCCTACAGCGTGTATTTTTAATTTTCCACGTTTTCAGCATTTCTCGACATATTCTGGGTCCTACAGTGTGATTTTCTCATTTTCGAAATTTTTGAAGTTTTTTTGCAATTCTGGGTCCTGCAGTGTGATTGTTCTCATTTTCCACCTTTTTCAGGTTTTCTCACCATATTCGGGGTCCTATATTGTGTATTTTTAAGTTTCAACTTTTTTCAGGTTTTCTCGCCATTTTCTGGGTCCTTCAGTGTGAGTTTTTTAATTTTTCCTCCTTTTTATGGTTTTCTCGCCATATTCTGGGTCCTTCAGTGTGAATTTTTAATATTCCACGTTTTTCAGGTTTTTTTCGTCATATTCTGGGTCCTACAGTGTGATTTTCTCATTTCCACGTTTTTCAGGTTTTCTTTCCCTATTCCAGGTCCTTCAGTGTGAATTTTTAATTTTACACGTTTTTTCAGTATTTCTCCCCATATTCTGGGTAATACAGTGTGAATTTATAATTTTCCAATTTTTCATGGTTTCTCACAATATTCTGTGTCCGAAAGTGTGAATTTTTAATTTTCTGGTTTTCTTTCGAGGGTTTCTCAGCATATTCTGGGTCCTTCAGTGTTATTTTTCTCATTTTCCAAGTTTTTCAAGTTTTTTCTTAATTCTGGGTCCTACAGTGTGATTTTCTCATTTTCCACTTTTTTCAGGTTTTGTCGCCATATTCGGGCACCATCTGTGTGACTTTTTAATTTTCCTCGTTTTTCAGGTTTTCTTGCCATATTCCGGATCCTTCAGTGTGAATTTTTAATTTTTCCACGTTTTTTCAGGGTTTCTTGGCATATTCTGGGTCCTGCAGTGTGATTTTCTCATTTTCCACTTTTTTCAGGTTTTTGTCGCCATATTCGGGGACCTTCCGTGTGAGTGTTTTAATTTTCTACTTCTTTCAGGTTTTCTTGCCATATTCTGGGTCCTTCAGTGTGAGTTTTTAATTTTCCTCGTTTTTCAGGTTTTCTTGCCATATTCACGTTCCTTCATTGTGATTTTTTAATTTTCCACGTTTTTCAGGTTTTCTTGCCTTATTCCAGGTCCTTCAGTGTGAATTTTTAATTTTCCACGTTTTTCAACATTTCTCGCCATATTCTGGGTAATACAGTATAAATTTTTAATTTTCCAGTTTTTTCATGGTTTCTCCCCATAATCTGGTTCCGACAGTGTGAATATTTAATTTTCAGGTTTTTCAGGTTTCTCGGCATACTCTGGGTCCTACAGTTTGATTTTCTCATTTTCGTCTTTTTTCAAGTTTTATAGCAATTCTGGGTCTTAAAGTGTGATTATTCTCATTTTCCACTTCTTTCAGGTTTTCTCGCCATATTAGGGGTCCTTCAGTGTTAGTTTGTAATTTTCTACTTTTTTCAGGGTTTCTCCCCATATTCTGAGTCCTACAGCATGTATTTTTAACATTCCAAATTTTCAGGTATTCTTGGAATATTCTGGGTCCTCCAGTGTGATTATCTCATTTTCCATTTTTTCAATTTTTTTCGCATATCTCATGTCCTACTGTGTGATTTTTCCTCATTTTCCAACTTTTTTAGGTTTTCTCGCTATATTTGGGGTCCTTTAGTGTGAGTTTTAAATTTTCCTCGTTTTTCAGGTTTTCTTGCCATATTCCAGATCCTTCAGTGGGAATTTCAAATTTTCACTTTTTTTCATAGTTTCTTGCCATATTCTATGTACGACAGTCTGAATTTTTTTTTTTTTTTTTTTTTGGTTTATCGGGGACTGAGTTCTTCTGTATAGCTCTTGCTGTCCTGGAACTCACTTTGTAGACCAGGCTGGCCTTGAACTCAGAAATATGCGCTGCCTCTGCCTCCCAAAGTGCTCGGATTAAAGGCCTGCCCAACCATGCCCGGATTGACAGTGTGAATTTTTAATTTTCACGTTTTTCAGGGTTTCTCGGCATATTCTGGGTCCTGCAGTGTGATTTTCACATTTTCTACGTTTTCAAGTTTTTTTTTTTTTTTTGCCAATCTGGGACCTACAGTGTAATTGTTCTCCTTTTCCACCCCTTTTCAGGTTTTCTCGCCATATTTAGGTTCCTACAGTGTGAGTTTTTTATTTTCCTCGTTTATCAGGTTTTCTCGCCATATTCCCGGGTCCTTCAGTGTGATTTTCTCATTTCCACGTTTTTCAGGTTTTCTTGCCATATTTCCAGATCCTTCAGTGTGAATTTTTAATTTTCCATTTTTTCATGGATTCTCATCATATTCTGTGTCCGATAGTGTGAATTCTTAATTTTCACGTTTTTCTGGGTTTCTCGATATATTGTGGGTCCTACAGTGTGATTTTCTCATTTTCCACCTTTTTCAGGTTTTCTTGCCATATTTGGGGTCCGTCAGTGTGAGTTTTCAATTTTCTAATTTTTTCAGGTTTTCTCCCCATATTCTGGGTCCTTCAGGGGTGAATTTTAAATTTTCCACATTTTTAAGTTTTTTTTCGTAATATTCTGTGTCCTACAGTGTGATTTTCTCATTTTCCACCCTTTTCAGAGTTTCTTGGCATATTCTGGGTCCTACAGAGTGATTTTCTCATTTTCGACGTTTTTCAAGTTTTATTGCAATTCTGTGTCCTAGAGTGTGATTTTCTCATTTTCCATCTTTTTCAGGGTTTCTTTTCGTATTCTGGGTCCTACAGGTGTGAATATTTAATTTTCCATGTTTTTCAGGTTTTCTTGCCATATTCTGGGTCCCTACAATGAGAGTTTTTAATATTCCTCGTTTTTCAGGTTTTCTTGCCATATTCCGGATCCTTCAGTGTGAATTGTTAATTTTCCACGTTTTTCAAGGTTTCTTGGCATATTCTGGGTCCTACAGTGGTGATTTTCTCATTTTCCAGTTTTTTCAGGTTTTGTCGCCATATTCGGGGACCTTCCGTGTGAGTTTTTAATATTCTACTTCTTTCAGGTTTTCTTGCCATATTCTGGATCCTTCAGTGTGAGTTTTTAATTTCCCACGTTTTTCAGTATTTCTTGCCATATTCTGGGTCCTACAGCATGTATTTTTAATTTTGCACGTTTTTCAGGGTTTCTCGCATATTCTGGGTCCTATTGTGTGATTTTCTAATTTTCCACTTTTTTCAATTTTTTTCAAATTCAGGGTCCTATAGTGTGAATTTCTCATTTACCAACTTTTTCAGTGTTTTCTTGCCATATTCCAGGTCCTACAGTGTGAATTTTTAATTTCCATATTTTTCAGGTTTTTTTCATCATATTCCAGGGTCCTTCAGTGTAAATTTTTAATTTTCCACGTTTTTCAGGTTTCTCACATATTTGGGGTCCTACAGTGTGAATTTTTAATTTTCCACGTTTTTTCAAAGTTTCTGGTCATATTCCAGTTCTTTCTGTGTGAATGTTAATTTTCCACATTTTTCAGGGTTTCTCGCCATATTCCAGATACTTGATGGTGAGTTAGTTAATTTTCCATGTTTTTCAGGTTTTCTCGACATATTCCATAGTCCTTCAGCGTGAATTTTTAATTTTCCACGATTTCAGTGTTTCTCTTCATATTCTGGGTCCTACAGTTTGAATTTTTAATTTTCCACTTTTTTAATGGTTTCTCGCCTTATTCTGGGACCTACAGTGTGAATTTTTAATATTCCACGTTTTTCAGGTTTTTTTTCGTCATATTCTGGGTCCTACAGTGTGATTTTCTCATTTCCACGTTTTTCAGGTTTTTCTTTCCCTATTCAGGTCCTTCAGTGTGAATTTTTAATTTTACACGTTTTTCAGTATTTCTCCCCATATTCTGGGTAATACAGTGTGAATTTATAATTTTCCAATTTTTCATGGTTTCTCGCAATATTCTGTGTCCGAAAGTGAGAATTTTTTAATTTTCAGGTTTTTCAGGGTTTCTCGGCATATTCTGGGTCCCTTCAGTGTTATTTTTCTCATTTTCCAAGTTTTTCAAGTTTTTTCTTAATTCTGGGTCCTACAGTGTGATTTTTCTCATTTTCCACTTTTTTCAGGTTTTGTCGCCATATTCGGGGACCTTCCGTGTGAGTTTTTTAATTTTTCTACTTCTTTCAGGTTTTCTTGCCATATTCTGGGTCCTTCAGTGTGAGTTTTTTAATTTTCCTCGTTTTTCAGGTTTTCTTGCCATATTCACGTTCCTTCATTGTGATTTTTTTAATTTTCCACGTTTTTCAGGTTTTCTTGCCTTATTCCAGGTCCTTCAGTGTGAATTTTTTAATTTTCCACGTTTTTCAACATTTCTCGCCATATTCTGGGTAATACAGTATAAATTTTTAATTTTCCAGTTTTTTCATGGTTTCTCCCCATAATCTGGTTCCGACAGTGTGAATATTTAATTTTCAGGTTTTTCAGGTTTTCTCGGCATACTCTGGGGTCCTACAGTTTGATTTTCTCATTTTCGTCTTTTTTCAAGTTTTATAGCAATTCTGGGTCTTAAAGTGTGATTATTCTCATTTTCCACTTCTTTCAGGTTTTCTCGCCATATTAGGGGTCCTTCAGTGTTAGTTTGTAATTTTCTACTTTTTTCAGGGTTTCTCCCCATATTCTGAGTCCTACAGCATGTATTTTTAACATTCCAAATTTTCAGGTATTCTTGGAATATTCTGGGTCCTCCAGTGTGATTATCTCATTTTCCATTTTTTCAATTTTTTTCGCATATCTCTGTCCTACTGTGTGATTTTCTCATTTTCCAACTTTTTAGGTTTTCTCGCTATATTTGGGGGTCCTTTAGTGTGAGTTTTTAATTTTCCTCGTTTTTCAGGTTTTCTTGCCATATTCCAGATCCTTCAGTGGAATTTTAAATTTTCCACTTTTTTTCATAGTTTCTTGCCATATTCTATGTACGACAGTCTGAATTTTTTTTTTTTTTTTTTTTTTTTTGGTTTATCGGGACTGAGTTCTTCTGTATAGCTCTTGCTGTCCTTGGAACTCACTTTGTAGACCAGGCTGGCCTTGAACTCAGAAATATGCCTGCCTCTGCCTCCCAAGTGCTCGGATTAAAGGCCTGCCCAACCACGCCCGGATTGACAGTGTGAATTTTTAATTTTCACGTTTTTCAGGGTTTCTCGGCATATTCTGGGTCCTGCAGTGTGATTTCACATTTTCTACGTTTTCAAGTTTTTTTTTTTTTTTTTTTTTTTTTTTTTTTTTTTTTTTTTTTGCCAATCTGGGACCTACAGTGTAATTGTTCTCCTTTTCCACCCTTTTCAGGTTTTCTCGCCATATTTAGGTTCCTACAGTGGGAGTTTTTTATTTTCCTCGTTTATCAGGTTTTCTCGCCATATCCGGGTCCTTCAGTGTGATTTTCTTCATTTCCACGTTTTTCAGGTTTTCTTGCCATATTCCAGATCCTTCAGTGTGAATTTTTAATTTTCCATTTTTTCATGGATTCTCATCATATTCTGTGTCCGACAGTGTGAATTCTTAATTTTCACGTTTTTCTGGGTTTCTCGATATATTGTGGGTCCAACAGTGTGATTTTCTCATTTTCCACCTTTTTCAGGTTTTCTTGCCATATTTGTGGGGTCCGTCAGTGTGAGTTTTCAATTTTCTAATTTTTTCAGGTTTCTCTCCCCATATTCTGGGTCCTTCAGGTGTGAATTTTAAATTTCCACATTTTTAAGTTTTTTTTCGTAATATTCTGTGTCCCTACAGTGTGATTTTCTCATTTTCCACCCTTTTCAGAGTTTCTTGGCATATTCTGGGTTCCTACAGAGTGATTTTCTCATTTTCGACGTTTTTCAAGGTTTTATTGCAATTCTGTGTCCTAGAGTGTGATTTTCTCATTTTCCATCTTTTTCAGGGGTTTCTTTTCGTATTCTGGGTCCATACAGTGT